>NC_043704.1:152335114-152342996 GCF_006229205.1 Suricata suricatta
CTGACGCCCAACTAGGTAAGCTGGCAGGAGGCAGGAACCGGCTAACAAAAGAACTCTGCATGACTGGAAGAAGTCACCCTGGGGAAGTGACCAAAGAATTGGCCAAGTGGAAAGAGTAGCAATTCTGTTGAGGGTTAGAGGAGATGCATATCTTAAAGAGGTCCACTCTGCCAATCTGGGGGTGGGGCTGGGGGTGGGGAAGGGTTCCAGAAAATCCAAGGAACTTTAGAGGAAACTACAATGAGAAAGATCCTGTTAAATGAAAAGCCGAATTACTTTACAAACCCATAATAATAATTTTTTAAGTTGATTTACTTAGAGAGAGAGAGAGAGCACACACATGAGTGGGGAGGGGCACAGAGAGGGAGACACAGAATCCAAAGCAGGCTCCACGCTATCAGCACGGAGCCTGACATGGGGCTCCATCCCACAAACCTGAGCCTAAATCAAGAGTCAGACGATTAAGCAACTGAGCACCCCAGGTGCTCCCAAAACCACTATGATTATTAAGTGTTGGGTGGAGCCAAGAAAAAAAATATATATATATACATAAAATAAAAGGAAAGAAAGGGGACACCACATTCAACAAGAAAGAGTGATCTTAGGGAGTTAGAATGGTCAGGACATATCTTATGAAAATATATTGCCAATTACTTAAAATTTAAGTAAAAAAACTTAACTTCCATTAAAATACTAAAATGAGTATTCACAAAAATCTTGAGTAAAAGCCCTCTGTAGCATGACAATAAGAAATGAATCAAAAAATATTTATAGCATTAAGGTTTTTAAGTCAATGGCAAAACCACCATAAACACATCAAATGAAGGAAAAAGTTGCAGAATATTGGTAGAAAAGAGTAAATATTCTTAATATATAAAGAGCTATTACAAACCAATAAACATCCAACCAAAAAAAAAAAGTGGACAAAATCTACGTAAGAAAAATGTAAATAGCCAAGAAGCATGGGACCAGGGGGGATATGACCAACTTCACTAATTTCTGAAGGAGTTCAAGTAAGAGATAACAGGATACAACAAAATAGGTTCACAAATGGAAGCTGGTCATATAAACTCTTCATCATCTCTGAAAAAAATTTGCCAACACATACCCAACAAATGCTCTTACAAATGTATTATTTGTATTAATTAATAATTTTATGATTCCAACCCTAGAGATTCAACAGAAAGAAATCCCAACCCACAGATGTAGCCCTAAAAGTGGTTCTTTGTAGCAGATATTCTTTGCTCTTTGTTCACAATATATAATTGTGAAATACTGGGAAAATCATAGATACTCAGTAACCACAAATTATTTAAATGATTTTTAGTACATTTAGAAATGTAGGTGTAGCAGGGTGCCTGGGTGGCTTAGCTGATTAAGCCTCTGACTCCTGGTTTCAGCTCAGGTCATGATCTCATGGTTCATTAGTTCGAGCTTCATGTCAGGTTCTTTGCTGACAGCATGGAGCCTGCTTGGGATTCTCTCTTTTTCTCTCTCTCTACCTTTCTCAAAAATTAATAATAATATTAATGATAAAGAAATGTATAGACACAGATATTCACAGTATGGTGTCTGGGGACTGGCAGAAAAGACAGTTCTCAGGAGTTAATTTCAACAAGTACAAAGCACCTCCCACTAGAATGGAGAGACCATACAGGGGCACAGGCAGTTATTCACAGAAAACGGGTGCCAAGAGGCAAAACGTGGAGAGTCTCAAATGGCTAGGTAAGCGCTGTTAATATTACTTTTTCCAATTAAAGGTTTTTGAGCAAGGGAAAGATAGGAGGAAAGCAGTGCGTTCAAAGGCATATCTGACAGAATGCAAGATGGATTCAACACTACGGCTTAGAGGAAAGAGATGTGGGAGGGTAGCTCAGGAGACAGTTACCAAACAACAAAGGCTTGGAGGTGAATCCGCCTTGCGAGCCTAACGCCCCCCAGACACTGAGAGAAAAGAGATGATCTACTCTTCGGCATTTTCTGTACAATCTCTTCCAAAATTTGACTAGGTCACCTCCTGAATCAACTCCAAAATTTTATAAACTAAGACAGGGCATAAACCAAATAAAGAGTTGATATCTTGAGAACTTTTCAGTCTTGTGATTTTTGTATGACCTGAGTTCTACATGATACTCCATGGTCTTTCATGGATGCAGTTATCAGAAGTTGTGTATCAGAAGTTAAATGGATAAATAAGTGGATGGAGAAACACACAAATTGTATATACACGTATATATAAGTTTTAAGTGAAAGAAAAATAGGTATGACCTCAACGTATTACAATGTAATTTCATACAGTAAACCCTAATCTCTTCTGGATTTCTTCAACATAATCAACAGCAAATTTTTATTACAAAGATCTTAATGAAAAAAAAAGGACTTCAATAAAGCAACACTCAAAGTTAACAAAATATTATCCAAAAAACCAGAGCGTTAGAATTATCCCAAATCAGAGGGATACAAGAATATTTACCCTTACTTTAACTCCAAAACTATCCCAATTTAGTTTCCTGTAGGTTGTATCCTGGGCGGGGGGAGGGGATCACTATACCTAAATGCACTGAATAGGTACACACTCAAACAGCAAAGGCTTAAGTAAAAGGAACAAAGTAGAAATTTATGATGCTTCTATCTGCTGTAAGAATATTTGTGATTTAAATCATATCAGAAAAATAAAATTAAGGACAAGTCAAAATTGAAATACTCAATCTACTCTGAGTCCCATCAGAAATGGCCAAGTCCATGTCTGTTTAACATAGGATACTTGTGGTTAAGGGAGACAAATACACAATACAGAACCATCTGGACTTTCTTTAAGCAACCCACATATAAACCAGGTAGGCAAACGCATGACTTTTCCTGGATATTATTTCAAAGCAGAAAAACAGCTCTATGGTGTATTGCCACTAATGGAACCCACTTATAAATTCCAATTTCTAAAAGAATATACAATTCCAATTTCTAAAGAATACTGTCCTTTCTGACATTCTAAAAAACAAAGCCTTACTAATTTATGAAGTCATTATGGCCCTGGTGATTGTACAAGTCACAAGAGAATTAGAAAGAAGAAAGGCACCAGTCATTTTCCCCAGGAGAGAAATGCGGAATGCCATATTGTCACAAAAATGCTGTAAGCACATTGATATCAGCATGATCTCTTTTTAAAACACACGAAGCTAAAAGAAAGTATGAAAACTAAAATGCACGTTAGCAAAGGAGCTCTAGCCTAGCAGAGGCAAACCCCAGCCGTTTTCCCCGGGGCTCGCTGCCTGGCTTACAGCCTACCCTGACTATCTTATGCAAAACAACCCCTTCCCCACTCCCCTTACTATCCTTCTCCATCCTCTGACACTGTTCTTTGTTTTAGTTTTCTAGGCTCACAATTAGCTGAAATCACCTTACATACTTGTTTACTTCTTTGGCTCAACCGCTAGAGTGTAATTGCGCTGAGGGGCAGGGATTCAGTCTCGCCCACCACAGCGTCCCCAGTGCCCGGCACGTCAAAGTCACTCACTACATATTTATTGAATGAACTAACTAATTAGAAAGAAAGAGCAAGTAAGAAAAGAAAGGAGGATGAAAGGAATCTTGTATGCACAATCACACAATGTAGCACAAATGACATTATTTACCTTTGTATGAATAGTAAAACTTCTTCCCCAAGAAGAGCAATGGGGCCTTTCCTGAGGGAAGGATCTAGTCCCATTTATGGTTAAATATTGAAGGAGAAATGTCCACACCTTAGGCAACAAGTCTCAGAAAAAAAACATTTAATCAAGAGAAGGCAGCTTTCAATAACGTGAGTTCACTGGATTTTAAACTTCTGAGAGGTGCCGATTCTAATGGATGAAGTCATTCTGGATTTAAGTTTCATTAAATACTGCCTCTTCTGCATGACACTTTCAAATTAAGTCTTGTCTTTCAGCCGAAGGAAATCACAGTCATTTTCCAAGATATATGGCTATTCCTCTTCCCAGGAAAAAACTTTCTCTCATGAATCAAACAGAAAACTCAAGCTGCATTAGCGGCACTCCACTGTCTCAGAGGAGGAGACAGTGAAGGAAGGAAGGCAGGGGCAGCAACGGGGCACACCCCTGGCGGGGCCGAGATTCGCGTGTAACTTTCTTCCGATCAGGAGACCCAGACTACCCATGGCCAACATCACCTCCTTTAGCACGCAGTTTTCTCAAGCTGGTTGCCAAGAGGAACTCAGAGAGGTTTCAGAGCATTGCCGCATTAAAGATGGAGGGACCCCGGGGAAGAAATGTGGGCGCCAAGGGAACATAAGGACTTTGGTCCTACAACTGTCTACCGGGGTGATCAGTGGCCCCAGATAACATGCTCAAGTTCTAGCCCCTGGGACCTGCGAAATCGGCTTTATTTGGAAGGGGCTTACGGGAGCCTGGGAGGCTCCATCATTTAGGTGCCCAACCCTTGAATTCAGCTCAGGTCGTGATCTTGTTGTTCGTGGGTTCAAGCCCTGCATCAGGCTCTGTGCTGAAGGTGCATGTCCTGCTTGGGATTCTTCCTCTCTCTCTCTGCCCCTCACCTACTTGCTCTGTCTCAAAATAAATAAAAACTTAACCAGAAAATAACATAATGACAGATGTCCTTATCCGAGAAAAGCAGAGGCAAATTCAAGGCAGACACAGGAAAGACGGCCATAGAAGACAGGCCGAGATTGGAGTGGATGTTGCTATACACCCAGGATTGCTGGCGGCCATCACAAGGCAGGAGAGAGGCACGGTTTCTCCCTCAGAGCCTCCAAAAGGAACCAACACTGCCAACACTTTGACTTTGAACTTCTGACCTCCTAAACTGTCGAAGAATAAATGGCTGGTGTTTTCAGCCAGCCAGTGTGTGGAAAACCTAATGCACACTGCAAGAAGCTGAGTTCCTCCGACCACCTCAACGAGCCCAGAAGCAGGTTTCTCCCACGGTCTTCCGGCAAGGACACCAGTGGACCCCGGACTTCGATGGCAGGAGAACCGGAGCAGAGAAGCCAGCCGCACCACGGCAGACTTCCCACCCGCTGAGCTAAGTAGAGGCTAACTAAAGCCGCGAACTGTGGGGTGATTTGTGACACATCAATATGAGTCTAATAGAATATTAGAGCTAAATATTACTGTATTATTACATTAGTTAATATCCATAATGAAGAGTTACATAAAAGTTTTGATGGTGAGCATCTTTTTCTTGTTCTTGATCTTAATAGAAATGCCCTTGAGTCAGTTAAGCATTCAGACTCGAAACCGACCACACAATCAGCTGGGTCTCGTGGGTTTCCAGTGCTGACTGCTGCTTGAGTGTTTAAAGAATTCTTGGAGATGTTAACAGACAAGCCGTTGGAAATAGTGTCTTAAGGTCATAAAACGTTGAGAAACACAGAGCTTTAGACAGTTAAATGGGTGAATTGTGAAATTCAAAAGCTAAAGGGTAGTAAACACACAGAACATTTCAGAAAGGACATGTTCCGTGGCAGGTTCCTGAGCTCACTGTGGAAGGCAGCTGGCTTCAGTATATTTCAGTATTTGAGTTATGCTTATGTAAACACTGCTATTTCCAGGGCTCATGGACTTCTTAACTTAAGAAGTACTAATTTCTGAAATACTTGGCTCTGGCAGACAGTCCATGTTCCATAAAAGCTGTGCCTGTCTTGGCCATTATTATATTCCCAGCAACTAGAAGTAGGACTCTACAGTAAGGTGTGCTCAGTTAGTACCCTGAATAGAGAAGCTGATTAAGAGAAAAATATTCCCTCCCTAGCTTACGGAAATAAGCTAGCCCGCTTACTTCTCTCTACTCTATCTCTCCCATGCCTTTGCTACCCCATTCTTGTGTAGAAGACCTACTCCTCTTCTATGCAATCCTATCTAGATTTCAAAGTCTAAATGAAACACCACCTCGCTAGCCATGGTATTATAATTCTCCAGAGAAAAGGCACTGAACAAGTACAACTAAAGTTCATCTCTTCAAAAACCAAAACACATACACTGTGAGGAGGTAATAATTCTTTGCTCTTAATTCATTAATTTATATAGGACGCAATCCATCCTTGATATTTATGATCGATGAAGTGATAGTTAACTTTATGGGCCAGACTGGGCCAGAGCACACAGATATTTGATCAAATATTATTCTGGATTTGTCTGGATGAGATTAATATTTGAGGCAGTAAACTAAGTAAAAGCAGGTTGCCCTCCCTGATGTAGGTGGGCCTCATCCAATCAGTTCAAGCCCCAAGTAAAACAAAAAGGCTGAGTGAAAGGGAACTCCTCTGTCCTGTGCCTTGAGTTGGGACTCTGTTCTTTCGCTGCCTTTGGATTTGAAACATCAGCTCTTCTCCTTTTTAATTAATTTTTTTAATGTTTATTTATTTTTGAGAGAGGGTAAGACACAGCACAAGTGGGGGAGGGGCAGAGAAAGAGGGAGACACAGAATCTGAAGCAGGCTCCAGGCTCTGCACTGTCAGCACAGAGCCCAACGCGGGGCTTGAACTCACTAACCACAAGATCATGACCCGAGCTGAAGTTGGATGCTTAACAGACTGAGCCAGCCAGGTGCCCTGAAGCATTAGCTCTTCTTGAATCTTCAGCCTGTCAGTTTTCAGATTGATATGTAGCCCCAATCAGCTATCCTCATGCTCAGGCCTTCAGACTCGAAACCGACCACACAATCAGCTGGGTCTCGTGGGTCTCCAGTGCTGACTGCTGATCCAGGGTTTCTCAGCCTCCACAGTCACGTGAGCAAATTCCCTATTGTAAATCTCTCTCTATATATACCTCCTATTGGTTCTATTTCTCTGAGAACCATAACTAATATTTAAGAAGATATTTATTTTTACAACTGAGTTTTCATTTATATCACACGGTAGTTCTGATAAGCAGCTGGAACACAGGTATTACATGGTATTTAACGTGATTAAATTACTGTCAGCCCTGACCATGTTGTGAAAGCTATTACAGAAAACATCTACTCCTTCCTGAGGATCATCACCCAGGAGCCATTTAACCAGCAAGTAGAAACAGCATCTATGAGAACAAAGTCCTGTGACTGTGGGCAGAACAGAGAGACAGTGAGGAAGACACACACACAGAGAGGACCGCACACTTCACTCAAAGCCCCAAATCCGGCTATATTTGACGCCAGCACAAGCTCCTACTGTCAGCACATAATTACTTTCCAAATTAGTGTGAGTGTTACAGTTACAAATAAAATAGTCTTCATACAACACTTCTGAGTGAAGTCTCACTCAAAAGCTTGGGAAGCCCATTGTACATGTGCACCTAAAGCCTATCATCTTGGCCTTAGCAGAAGTATTATTTAAGGCCCAAAGAGGGATTAAAACTTTAACAAAATTAAAAGTATCAACAGCTAAAGAGTTCCTGGGTGCCTCAGTCAGTTAAGCATTCAACTCCTGATTTTGGTTCAGGTCATGATCTGACAACTGGTGAGTGTGAGCCCTGTGCCGGGCTCTGTGCTGACAGTGCGAAACCTGCTTGGGACACTGTGTCCCTCTCTCTCTCTCTCTCTCTCTCTCTCTCTCTCTGCCCCTCCCCCACCCACACTCTCTTTAAATAAGTAAATAAACATTTAAAATAAAAAATTAACCTACTCAATAAAGAACACAAATTTTCTATTAATAGCATATCTATATCTATCATTACCAAGAGTTATCAAGAATTATCATCAAAGACCAAACTCCTTGCCAAGACTTCTAGTTTTCCACAATCAAAGTAAATAAATGCATTACTTCTATGTCATGTTTTAAGTTTTCACATAACATTACTGAGCCTTTACTATAAGGCCAGGAGGACTATTTCAAGCCCACGTCACATGTTTGACTATGTACTGTCATCACTATGCCTGTACTATTACAATC
>NC_043704.1:152343096-152344768 GCF_006229205.1 Suricata suricatta
TTATCATCAAAGACCAAACTCCTTGCCAAGACTTCTAGTTTTCCACAATCAAAGTAAATAAATGCATTACTTCTATGTCATGTTTTAAGTTTTCACATAACATTACTGAGCCTTTACTATAAGGCCAGGAGGACTATTTCAAGCCCACGTCACATGTTTGACTATGTACTGTCATCACTATGCCTGTACTATTACAATCTGCATTTCAAGGTCACCAGGAGAGGTAGTAATGTGCCCAATAATAACAGCAGTAGTGTTACTATCGTCCAGGCTGTCCTGTCCCACATACTGCACTAAGCGTTTTACAAGAGGCATCCCATTTAATTCCCACAGTTCTCTTCTGAGTTAGGTGCTACTGTCTCCACGCTACAGATGAGAAGACTGAGGCTAAGAGCATGAAACGCAGAGCCAAGGTCCCCCCTGCACGTCTGAATCGGTGCACAAGTGGGTTTCAAACTGCTTAATAAACACGCTCCTCTACGTTTCTTTTGTTCCTCAACTGCCGGGTGGTTTCATTTGTATTTTCCTCTGTAAGCCCTCATCTCTGGAAGAAGTACAGATGCATGTTGCAGGAAAGACATATTATTTATTCTAGCTCAGGCGAGTGAAACAAAAGCACAGAATTATAGAGTTAACACTTTTATAAGCTGTTCCAAATGTGGACAGACTTCGTATATGAAGAAATTCCATTTGTAATCCGCACGGGTGTTAACCAGCTCTCAGGTGAAGTCCTGTCAAAGAAAACCCTGTCCCGACGGTGGGGGGCGCGCGGCGGACCCCGAGAACCCTGTCCCGACGGTGGGGGGCACGCATCGGGCCCCCGAGAACCCTGTCCCGACGGTGGGGGGCGCGCGTCGGGCCCCGAGAACCCTGTCCCGATGGTGGGGGGCGCGCGGCGGGCCCTGAAAAATGCTTCTCTGTAAGGTGTTAGGTAGCAGATGGCCAAAGGACATCACAGTTTGCACAAATATGTTTTTAGGTACTTTCTTGTCAGAAAGATGCAGATAATTACTATAGTTCAGAAGTATCAGTGTAAGATGGCACTGAAAGCACGCATTAATCCCATGAAAGAATGTTCTAGTCTTCTATTTACCCATGTAAGTATGAACGGACACATTCAGAATATATGCAACCAAAAATACTTTTACTTCTAGTTTCTCGCTGAAAAAACGCCACAGAACAGAGTTCTAAATTGTTTTCTTTCACATAGATAACCACTTTTTTACTTTGGGTATCAAAAGTGGGGGTATTTTTTTTAACTTCTTTTTAATATTTACTTATTTTTGAGAGAGAAAGACAGAGCATGAGCAGGGGAGGGTCAGAGAGAGAGACAGAGACAGAGACAGAGACAGAGCATGAGCAGGGGAGGGTCAGAGAGGAGAGACAGAGAGAGAGACAGAATCCGAAGCAGGCTCCAGGCTCTGAGCTGTCAGCACAGAGCCGAACGTGGGGTTGGAACTCAGAAACCACAAGATCACGATCTGAGCTGAAGTCAGACGTCAACCGACGGAGCCCCCCAGTATCCAAAGCTACTGTTACGGTGGATACTGATTATCAGGCTTCTCCCGGAGACCAAGTACCACTGTGGAGGAATAAAAAGAACCCAGCCTGGCTCAATACACCAAGCCAGTACAGACCCCACTCCACCCAGTCAAGACAGGCCCCCTCCGCC
>NC_043704.1:152344868-152348545 GCF_006229205.1 Suricata suricatta
TCAGCAAGGCTGGACTCTGAACAGATTTTTCCCTTCCTCATTCTTGAAGCCTCTCCCTGCCCGTCATTTATTTTTCCATAGAATGCTTGGTTCCAGGAACTCAGTCCCGGTATTGACATCTCGCTGACCTCAATGTATACTTAATAACGAGACTTGGATGGCCGCGCCGAAGCTAGGCCACGAGGCCACCGAGGAAGACAGGATGAAGGCGGCCAGAAGCACAAACCACATTCCTACTGACACCACCCCGGTCCTGTATTTTCCTCGAACCCCCCTCAGCCTTTTCCCCAGGGCGGCTTGCAGTCGTAGAGACATTAGCCTCCTGCAGCCTCCCCTGCCCAGCACAATAATACACTATCTTCCTTCTGTATACCCAACTCTGTCTTCACATCACATTTTCGCTCCAGAGCACAGAGGTCGATTTCAGCAACTGTGGAGAATCAAGAATAATAGAGGATTTTCAAGAAATTGTGGGGCAGAGATGGTTTATCCTACCAAGTATCCAGGCTTCCTATAAGGGAAACAAAGGGGTGTAAATGTAGAACTAGACAAAGAAGTTCATGGAATATAACCGAGGGCCTAAAAACAGACACATACGGGAATTTGGCAACGGCCAGCAACAGCATAAGCAACAGTGGAAAAACATGAAGAGTTTTCATTTAAGGGTACAGGTACAATTAGCTCTCTATTTGGTAAAAAATACCAGAGAATACTAAAAAAAATAAGTACAGGAGGCTTAAAGGTCAAATAGTTCAAAAAGAAAGGGACTTAAAGGAAAATAGCATAGTTTTGTGATGTTAGGGCAGAAAAGGACTTCTTTATTTGAAAAATTTTAATGCTTATTTTTTAGAGTGCAAGTAGGGGAGGGGCAGAGAGAGAGGGGTACAGAGGATCTGAAGCAGGCTCCACACTGACAGCAGCAAGCCGGATGCGGACCTCGAACTCACGAACTATGAGATCATGACCTGAGCTGACGTTGGACACTCAACCAACAGAGCCTCGCAGGCACCCTAGAAAGGACTTCTTAAATAAAACCTTAAAAGTACAAACTAAAAAAAAATATTAATAAGTTTGACTACATTAATACAAAAAAAAAAAACATTCATATCAGATGAGTCCCAATAAACAAAATGAGAAGAAAAACCATTGGTTAGGAGAAAGTTCTGCAATACCAAGATCTGACAATGGATTTATATGCGGAATGCAGGGGGAGAAAAAAAATCAGTGAAAAAAAAAGATAACTCTCAAAACTGGAGAAAAGACAGGAATAGTGGTTCTCAAAAGAGAACACCCACATAGTCAACAAACATATGAAAACTAGCCAAACCCACTACCGAGGAAATGAAAATGAGAACACGGAGATACTGATTTACACTCATCCAGTGAAGAAATTACCTTAGTTCCAAAGGTTGCAAACCCCAGGGCAAATGGGTACCCACATACCGATAAACCAATAAGCGGGTAAAAAACTTGGAAGAAGACTTTCACAACTCCAACCACAGCTTCTAGGTGACACTTTCAAAGATACTCACTGAAGATCTGATTTCAAGAGTTAAAAAATAGAATGGATAATCAATATATTTAATGAAAGCAACCTGCAAAAAGATACAGATAGTATCTCACTATGTAGCCTGAAACAATACCATAATCTTAAATACATACCAAATGTAAATTTCTATATTAAAAATATATTTATTCAGGTAGAGGATGGTAATGGAGAAATAAGTGCTTGCTATAATATGTAAATGAAGACTACAAGGCAATTTAGATTATTTGACTACTCACCTTTCATTCATATTTTTCTTGAGCAATGACAGTTGATTACATTATTAAATGAAAGCTGCCCATAAATCACAGAAAAATAAAAATAAAATGACTCTGAAAATGTCTGGATGCTTAGCAAGTCAAACAAGGCAAGGGAGAGAAACCCTGAAAAACAGCTTCATCCATTTTATTTATATTCTATTCAATAACTACATAAATCAAAGTAATAAATGGTTTTTAGGAAAAGATTGTTGGTTGTTGAATCCCAAAATGAAAAACGCCACATACCTTAGGCAAAATGTTCACTTAAAGTTAAACATGCAATGGTTCTAGCAAAATAGAACAGACAAAAGTTAGTTACTTCGGAGCAAAGAGCAGAGTTCTTGGAGTAAAACTATAATAGAAAATATAAAGAAAACGTAAGAAGAAATTTAAGAAGGTAAGGCCTTTCAATATACTCCTGTACATTTCAGAAGGCTTACTGTACCTACTCCCAACAAAATGCGAGAAAAAGATTTGCAAGAGTGACACATCTCAACATCGACACAAATATTAAGTATAACTAGACCCACATAATTAGATTTCATACACACACACACACACACACACACACACACACACACACACACACACAAATAATGGCAATGAGCTCGAAGGACGTAGGTACAGGGGTTTTATGACCACCACTATCAAAACCTAATAGCTACTAAGGTCTAGAATGGAAATGAACACAAATGTGAAACAATTCACATTACATAAATTGGGATGCGCGAATGAGCCAGAGTTTCTTGCCAGAGGAGAAGGTGTATTTTGTCACTGCCAGTCCTTGAAATAAATGGCCGCCAAAAGTTAGATGTAAAGGCCTACAAATCCATCCAAGTGATGACTTGGGCCTTCCCCCGCTCCCCGCTTTTTGGAGACATTTAGAGTAGTTTACCTTGAATTTATTTTTAAAACATCCAAATGAACCCTAAGACAATGAACTGGATCTATAACCTACGAGATACTGGTCAGAGCTGAGAAAGCAACTCTAAGTGGAGAGAGCAGATGGGCTCATGATGACGCACTGAACACAACTCTAGCCTCGGGCCCCAAATCCCGGAGGTCACACAGTAAGTCTCACCAAGAGGGGGGCAGCTGTCAAATACAAGACCACAGCTCCAAGGGTGCTCAAAGTGACACATGGCAGTGGTAGCAGGGAGAGCGACCCCAGAGAGCGGCTCTTGGAAACAGTAATGGTGACTCCTGGGCCCCAGGAGCAGGGCAAATACGTTCCATCTCAAAACTATCTTGATATCTGTATTTCAGTACAAATTCTTTCCTGCATATCCCTACGCACATTATTTTCCCTTATGCATTTAAAAATATCTTTCCGAGGATGAGTTCACAGATGTCCCCGGACTGCCAAAGGCTTCCAACGTACAAAATGCAGAAACAAATCCGAGTCCAACGCCAAGAACGCCAATCCACTGGGCTCACTGGAAACGTGTACCCTTCCAAGGGTGGGCCACTTGCCCAAAATTTCCAGCCAATCCACAGATCTTTAAAAAAGGACTCCTTTCACCAATGAAAATAATCTAACAAAAGGGTCATCAGTTCATGGGTGTGAACTGATTATGAACAGTCTTTCCGATGCTAGCCAATCACCTCTTGAGGGTGCATTCCTGATAGCATGCCTCACCTACAAACTAACCTTTCATAGAGGAGACACTAAAATCAACTCACGCATATAATTTTACACCTCTATGACGAAGTATTTTCAAGTAAATTACTCTAAATATCTCAAAATAATACTGGGAGAAACCTTAAAAATGGCTCATGAAAACATTTCACGCTTCTCTCCCTTGGCGTAGCGGATTCTGTCTGCCTGAAACACTGACTCCTCACGCAGGGGGTCACTCAGGAGTTAATTC
>NC_043704.1:152349045-152351218 GCF_006229205.1 Suricata suricatta
GTTGGCCAGGGCGGGACAGTGGGGGAAGAAAGCAAAGGGAATTAATTACAGGTTTTGTAAGGCAGTAACGGGGGCTGAACAAGGGACGCGGAGCTGAGTGGAGAGAAAAGTGAAGTCACTGGCCCTTGGGAGGGCAGGATGCTTCACGGAAAGTGCTAAGACCAAATTAAGTCTCCGTGTAACCAAATGGCTGCTAGAGACTGGTGGCCAGCCAGTGTGACCCTGGAAATAAGGTCACTGATGGTGCCAGCTGAGGTGGGAGAGAGGTGCTGGAAGGAGGGTCCGCAGGGACGTCTGGTTCTCCAAGAAGGGGGGCAGACACAGCGGGGAGAGCCGGACAGCGAGCTCCATGCCAGGAGCGCCCGCGGGCTGAGCAGCAATGACCCAGGAGTCTGTGGAGCAGAGCACGGGGCCTAACCCGGGCCGTCTTCTGAGGGCACGAGCTTCACAGCCGGGAGTTTTTAACAGAGGAGCAAAAAGGATGGACGCCACCCCACGGGCCGGCTCACTGGGTGGAGGAGTGGGGGGCAGAAAATGACCCCCTCCAGAGAGGAAAGCTGCACCTCCGGGGCAGGCCGGGGCGCTGGGATATTACTCAGTTCCTCAGAGAAGCTGGAAGTCAGCTCCTGTAGCAAACTGTGTATATGACTCAGTCTACGGTTCATAAAAGGGAGGGGGGAGACTCACAACGTTTGTGCGGCAGTGAACGAGCACATTGCATCATAGTTTTTAAAACGTGAGGGTCCACTCTCCGCTCTATCTGCTGCAACTGAAGTCAATACCTACCAACAAAACCAGTCACTTAAAACAAAAATCTGCAAAAGACAGGAAGTATGTCTTTCTTAAATGATTACCTCAAGGCCCAAAATAAGTGAAGACTTCTTAATAATGAAGATTATAATTATACTTTCATATTAAAATCTATCAGAATAATTTTAACATTTCTTGTGTTTGAAAATTAGAATTGTGAGGTCTTTTTTATAGAAAATTATAACCACTGCACAATCGTTGCACTTTTATAAACTAATGAGGCCAGAACTTAAGAAAAAAGCACAACAGAATCCTCTTCCTCAGCTCATTAATCACGAGCGTTTTCAAAAGGACACAAGAAACACAGCGAACGTTAGGCTAACACACATCATGAGTCCCCGAGCGTATTTCCTGAATGCCATTACTTCCTCTCTCCCAGCCCAGCTCAATGGCGGCCCCAAAGAACGATGGAAACACACAGGATTTCCCCAGAGCACTTCCCAGATGCTTTAGGGCTCACACTGTCCCTAGATGCTTTTTTTTTTTTTAAACTAGAGAGGGAGGCGGGTATGACGACACTCTGCTTCTGTTAATAAGAAGGGAAAACAGAAATTATCATCTTTTGCCCAGACCCTTTGAAAGCTTAATAATGGTTTTAAAGGTGTCCTGCTAAATTGTTTCCAAATACTTGCCTCTTTAAGATAGAAGACTACCAAAACCTCATTATCGTTGGGGAAAAATGTTTACAAAATGTTAATTCCTACACGCGTGAGTCCATGTAAAAGAAGTATTCTGAATTTTTGTACCCCCCCCCCAAAAAATAAAAGATGTCTATGAGTCAAATAGGCAGACCATGCCTGGTGCCAGCGTGAAAACTGAAGCCAACGGGAGGCACAGTGCCACCGCTCCCTCCAGCCCGTGTGGAGCCGCCAGGACCCTCCCAACGAGCGGTCATCACCCCAACCTGACTGCTGGTCTCACACCCATGGACAGGAAAGCTGCCTGAGAGAACGCCCAGAAAGTTCCGGGTGCCAAGCTGCTGCCACCGGATACAACTAGTAAAGATGAACCACACTGGAGTGCCTCAGGCTAGGGCGATCACAGTACTCCTCCAGACGCAGTCTGAAAAAGACTAACACTGTGTATCTCCATAGAGATCAACAAGGCTTTCAAAACACGGTCCCACACACGTCCACGTGAAGGAACCGCTCCCTCGGGCCACCGGGACAGAAGACGCAGTGCGCTCTGGACAGTTCCACCCTGCTGTTCTGTGGCCTGCTCTAGAACACTTAGAGCTGAGCAGTCCCCACAAAACAAAACCTCAGCTATGTTCAGGAAACCATTATCGAAGCAAAAATTAAAAGTTATTTCAGAGCACAACACTCGAGATTTCAATATGCTAATCTGCACTGTGGATTTCCAC
>NC_043704.1:152351318-152364753 GCF_006229205.1 Suricata suricatta
CATCAGGCTCTGTACTGATAGCTCAGAGCCTGGAGCCTGCTTCCAATTGTGTCTCCCTCTCTCTCTGCCCCTTCTGCTCATGCTCTGTCTCAAAAATAAATAAAATTCATTAAAAAAAATTTTTTTTAAAGAAAATGCTAAGAATACTTCCCAGTCCACACCAAGTTCGCCCACTCTTGGAAGAAACGAGGAGACACCCCCCCCCCCCGGATGTGGCCCCCTCCCTTGTCTGGAGCATAGGATGACATGGAGCAGACGTGTCCTCCCGAAAACACATACACAACATTCCTGAGAGTCCATGAAGACTTTCAGCGGGCGCATTTGCTCGTTCCTTGAACTCTTAAAGCATACTCAGCTAATGTAGGCAGAGAAAAGTGCTCTACATGAGAACAAAAATAAAAGAACAAGGATCCCCATCCCAAATAAACACTGTGCCAAAAGATTCCAAGATGGCTGGAGCAGCAAAATTACCATTTCCAGGCATCAAAATGTCAGTGCAGTTGAATTACAGAACTAAAAGGACACCTATACAATACTTAAAAACAGATTAACAAGGAAATTAAAAGAAGGTGGTAAGTAAAATTCTAACAATTTGCAAAATCATGAATGTACAACCAAAGTTCTGTACTTTACAGAACTTAGGATGATAAAGATTTGAAACTGGGGACAAAAGGACCCTACTGCACCACCTGAACACACTTTAAAAAAATCAGTGACCACATAAAAAGATTTTAAAAAGAACAAAAGGGGGGCGCCTGGGTGGCTCAGTCGGTTAAGCGTCCGACTTTGGCTCAGGTCATGATCTCATGGTTCATAGGTTTGAGCCCCGTGTTGGGCTCTGTGCTGACAGCTCAGAGCCTGTAGCCTGCTTCTGATTCTGTGTCTCCCTCTCTCTCTGACCCTCCCCTGCTTGTGCTGTCTCTCTATGTCTCTCAAAATAAATTTTAAAAAAATAATAAATTAAAAAAACCAATGATCTCCACTCAACATTTGTACTTCAAAACTTCATACTGTATGATGAACCTTCTAGAAAACTACAGACTCAATTTGCGGAAGACAATCTTTTTTTTTTTAATTCCAAACCTACAGTAAAATGGAGATATTTACTTCATTTCAACTAGAAACCCCAATGGCATTTTGAAAATCTCAGTTGTTTGTTATTAATGTATCAAATAAGGCTGGGGATACTGTGTGACAAATGTCAGCTTTCTCTTTGTGTAGCTCCCCATTTTATCAATGATACATAGTGTATTCGGGCTAGGAAAAAAGAGAACATCACTCGTGAGCCACAACTGAACAAAACGACGACTTTCTGTGGGCAAAAACTGAAGTAAAAAATAGGACAATGACTTGGTTTTCACTGCTACCCATCTCATCGAAATTAAAGAAAAAGCTGGATTGAGCTTAACTTAGAGAAAGGCCATCCTCCGAAGAGATACTGCACGTAACTGGACAACAGAAGTAAATAATGATGAAAATCTACTCCGAGCATTCCATGCTCACCAGGTTACATTTTTTCACGATGTTTAATACCAAAATCTATGAAAGTATTTTCCATGGATGTATTTAACCTACTTGGGCGGTATCTGAACAAAATACATTATCAGGAGAGAATGTGTTTTTCTCCAAATGTCAAATTGTATTACAGTCAACAGATAAAACTATAAAAAGGTCACTTCCCTGGAGACAAATAAATACCACAAGGATTTTTAAATTACTTCATTCTGACACCAAATTCCACAAAGAGTAGAGACAGCCACGTTTTTATTAAGAACGTAAAAAATTCAGTGTTACTCACAAGAATCGTTCCGTAACTGAAAAGGAACTCTTCTGTTACAACTTGAGGTCGAAATACCTATGTGACGAGAGTGTCCACAGATTAAAGTCTGAAAGCCGTGTATAAGAAAAGAAAAGAAATGAAAATATTTTGTCTGATTTGATGTCTCTAAGCTCCAGTTCACCAAGACGGGAGGCACATTTCCACTATTTTCTCCCTAATAGGACAGTACCTGAGAGGTCACGAGGTGAAGCACTACCGGCATCATGGGCAGACACATCTTCAGCTGTTTCGCTTGGACTGTCGATGGGTGTTTACGACCGGAAACATTGGCCAAGGCGTTAAGGATGTCACCTGCAAAGCACATCCGGCATCATGCGTGAAGGTTCCAGACCACAGATACTTAGGGACCACCAGTCATTGTTGGGACACTTATGGGATTACTGCAGTCATTAGTATCTAAATAAAAGACATGAATAGGGACTGTGCTATTTTATTCACAAATACTGAGATTATAACAGAGAGCTGTAGCCTCTGGTGAGAGAATAGATATAAGCTTCATCTCTCATCTACCAATTGTAAGTAAAATTTATAGTATTGGTGCTATGACTTTTCCTCCTTTTTTGTCTTTTCTAAATTTTAACCATGAGCACTTATTACTTCTGTAAACAGGAAAAGGTTATTTTAAAAACTTTAAGTGGGGGTGCCCGGGTGACTCAGTCGATTGAGCATCTGACTTTGGCTCAGGTCATGATCTCATGGTTCGTGGGTTCAAGCCCTGCATCAGGCTCTGTGCTGACCACTAGCTCAAGCCTGGAGCCTGCTTCAGATTCTGTGTCTCCCTCTCTCTCCGTCCCTCCCCTGTTCACACTCTGTCTCTGTCTCTCAAAAATAAATAAATGTAAAAAAAATTTTTAAAAACTATTAAGTGAACAGGGATGGCTGGGTGGTTCAGTCGGTTGAGCGTCCGACTTCGGCTCAGGTCATAATCTCACAGTCGTGGGTTCAAGCCCCTCGTTGGGCTCTGTGCTGACAGCTCGGAGCCTGGAGCCTGCTGCAGATTCTGTACCTCCCTGTCTCTCTGCCCTCCCCTGCTCATGCTCTGTGTCTCTTTCAAAAAAATAAACATTAAAAAAACTTTTTAAATTGTAAGTGAACAGATTATAGTTTGGAATTTTTATTAACAAAATAAAATGGAAGTAAAATAAAAGACCAATTCCTAAAACTTCTCGCTGGACCATAAGTCCAATAATAAATAGAACTTACACTGTGAACATCTGAATCTTAGCATCGCACCGTAAAACAGGATGAGCCTGGCACAAAGAAACTCAACTACCAATTGACCAGACTGTAGCCTTCGGGTTAAACTTTAAAAGGTTATAATCCAAAAATATTTGAAATGCTCTATTTTCAGTTATTACCAACCAAAAACATCTCTCAAAGTATTGGGAAGGAGCAAAAAGATACCATTAATCAGCCATGAAGATGTTTTCATTTTTCTGATTTAATACTCGATTTCTGAGTCTAAGTGTATTTTACCATAAGGGATTGGATCAAATTTAACATTTTAAATGTTCCTGGTTTATAGCTACATCTGGTGGAAAAGCATGGAATGTGTTTTAAGCTAAATGTATACATCCCTTAGATTACTTTCATTTCTCCAGATAACAATGAAATAACAGATTAGCCAGAAAAAACATCTTTTGCAAATTATTGTTTTTATTTAAAGTTTTTAAAACCAAAGAAATGTTCAAACTTTACATTTTAATATCAAAATTCTATAAAATTAAATGCTAATCCTTATGCATTTTTAAATTCTCTTAACAGTAAACAAATGTGTGGCTGTGATCCGAACGAAAACATTGTTTTCTTCAGAATCGGGCAGAGAGAAATCTTGAGAAACGTGACCTAAAATAAAAAGCCTAAATCCAATTTTAAGCTCTTACAATGCTTTTCTCGTGTTTATTTTCTTAAGTTGCCAGTTTACCACAGATGACACCCCAGTGTAACCTTTAGCCTGCTCACTGACTCAATCATGTCGCTGATGCAAACTAACTGTGAAAATAGATAAAGCAAACTACCTAGTCAAGAAAAGGTCCGTGGGCTTTCCTGGGGTAAGTGAGAAGCAAGAATACAAAAGAGGCGAAGCCTAAAAGCCCAAGTGCGGTAAGGAAAGCTGCCAGGGGCCTGAGGAGAAGGCTCCAATTTACCCAGGATCCGCGGCAGCTGGCGCACGATGTGACGGATGAGGAGGTCCAGGCACCTGGACAGGTACTCATGGCTGCCTCGCTGCTCCTTGCCTGGAGTGGTCTTTCTGCTGTCTCTCTCAATGTACATCACGAGTCTACAGACAGGAGAGAGCCAAAGATTACCCCTCGTGACAAAACAGTGGATAGCATCTATCTGAAAACGCCGCCAAGGGAAAGGTTTCCAGGGGACACAGTCCCCACCATGCTGACATCTAGATCTGTAGCAAGTTGCCAGGCACCGTCTGCTTTTTGCCTTAGAAAAATCTATGGAAAGAAGAAGGCAACTTTGAATATATCTGCCAGTGTAGTACCAAACAATGCCCTGATTTCATTTAGCCTTGGCCCATGAAGAGGAAACCACATGCTTCAGATGACGGATGAAAGGCAGAAAGGCGTCTGGGCAGAAGAGCGCTCTGGGAGTTTCAGAAGTTCAAAGGAGAACCACAAGTTGTCCGCGCCTGTGTTGGTCATTAAGCTAAACTTGCTTGAGACCTCAGGCATGTCACATAAGTTCCAGCTCCTTCAGTAAACTGTGCACATGAATCCAAAGAAAACGTTTCATTTCAACACTGGGTGATACAGAGAGAGACGTGACATCGAAACATCTGGATTTCCCATGTCCCTTTGTCGCCTAGTTCTATGGTATCTGCCTTTTAACAAAACATGTGACTTCTGCAACCCACCGGCATTCAGTAAACATCAATCTCAGACCACCTGTGCCCAGCCGAGGCCCAGGGAACACTCTGGACCATCACTCTAGATTCTGAGGGGACGGCTCAAAACCTGCAGGCTCGTGCTTCATCCCCTTTGCTGGACCCACCGGGCCCCTTCCCAAATGCCCATTCTCCTCAGCTCCCAAAAGGGCAGTGAGTTCACGGATTCCATCATGCCCCTTTACATCTCCCAATGCCATCAGCCCTCTTCCCAGCTCCGCTGTCCCTACTCCTCTCACCCAACTTCTACCTCCCAGAGAGAACTTCCCACCAACTCCTACTGTCCACTGGGAAGAGGTGGTTTTGTTACATAGCACTTAAAAGTACACAGACAGCTTAACGCTTAGCATTTATGTGGTGCTCTTTGTCCATCTAGTTATGCTCTTTGCCCTTCTCCTATTATTTGGAGCTCTGGTAGTGAACACATGCAGATGACACCAAATCAAAAGTCTGTTTCCATCAGCCAGTTAGTATCCTCCATTCGAGTCACTGATCATAGTGCTGGCCACTCTAACAAACACATGGCATTAGTCAAAATGCAGGAAAAATACGGGTAAGTCACAAAAATGGATCAGTCCTACTTAAAGACTTCAGAGCACAGAACTCCTGGATGATGAGTAAACCACAGAAATGAGAGGACAAGGGGAAGCTAAGGCTTTGTGCCAAGTGACACAATGACTGGGGCAGCTTGTCAGCCAGCCAGGAGCTCCCAGGGACGGACGGCACAGCATGCTGTCGCTGTGGCCGGGAGCTTCCAAGACCAGAGCAGCAACTCCGAGAACCTCTTGATTAGCTGGCACTGTTCCCTCAGCCCAATCGAAGGAGCAGGACCTGAACATATTAGAGCTGGTGGAAACTCGCCTTCCTGTTCTGCCTTCCAAGATGCATCACCCGACATTTCTCCGCCCAGCCTCACCATCTGCCGTACAGCTTTTCCAGAGCAAAAGATTATAGCGTCTCCTCCGAGATGAGTATTTCAAACACATTGTCTAACCATTATCTGCTCTCAATCCAACTTGCATGTTCTTCCACTGTGATGGTTCCTCAACTTTGGGGAACTGCTCTTAATTGAATCCATGACATTTTCTCCCAATCCATCAGCCTTTTCCTTCCGTCACTTCCTACTTCATTATCTCCCATCACCTATCATTCATTGCACTCTTGCCCCTTTTCTTCTCTTTGCACCCATCTAGCCAAATGAACTCTGCATGAATCCAAAGATTTGCTCCCTGGATGCCTGCAGAGAAGGCCTCTGACGCTGACCTCCACCGTAAATGCGTGACCCCAATAATGACTGGCTCATAGCAGTACCAGCAATCTGACTATAGCTCATTGGTCAATGTATTACCAGTCCATCTTCAAATTTTTCTTCTCTTCAAAGCCCCAAGTGCCCACCCTCTCATAAGAGCAAACAGAAAGCATCATGAAGGAACTCTGGTGCCAAATTCTCAACATACGCACCTACTGCGTGCGTATCCTGCCCTAGGTACTTTTCCTCCTGTCACAGCTGTGGACCGATATCTCCTTCCCTTCTACCTTCTCAGAATCTTAAAACTGCCAATTACTCATTTTCCCTTCTATACATTACTCTCTCTCATATAACAAAATACTTTTCATGTTCTTCTAGCAACTTCCTCATTGTCTCTCTCCTTCCCATTTCATTCATCAAACCTAGAGGGGTACCTGGGTGGCTCAGTCAGTTAGGTATCCAACTCTCGATTTCACCTTGGGCTCTGTGCTAGGCTTGGAGCCTGCTTAAGAGTTTCTCTTCCTCTCCTTCTGCCCCTCTCCCACTTGCAAGTGTGTGTGAGCTCTCTCTTACTCTCTTTCTCTCTCTCAAAAAAAAAAAAAAAATAGGGAAAGAAGAGTCTTGAAAGAGAAATCTCTACCTAGCACCTCAACAGTTCCTCCCCCTTGTTCCTCAACCCACCCCAGTCTGACTCATACCATCACTCGCCTGAAGGTCACTGACGACCTCCCTGACCTCAAATCCAGCAGGTACCCGTCAGCATTTCATACCGTTGCCACTCCTCCTACTCCTCTATGTATCATGACACCATACATTTCTAGTTTTCTTCTTCAGCTTCTTTAGTTGGTCCTTCTCTGTGTGTTTTAGCCTTCAATTCTATCAAGACTCAGTTCCAGGTCCACTGCTCTTTTCTTACTACCATTTGAGCCACACCATCTCATCCCCACCAATGATTTGATTTACCACTACATACACAAATGTTTTCTAATTATGTATCTGCAGCCCAAAGCTGGTCTCTAAGCTACAGATCTATATATTCCACTGCTGACTCAACACCCACTTTTGTCTGTCTCAAAGGCATTTCAAACTCTACATATCCCAAATAAACATAATTATCACCCCAACAAACCTGGTTGTTTTCAGAGTAAAATATCCATATAAAAAATTATATGCCATCATTCCCTAGCCTATTAAACAGACCAGAAACCTAGAGTCATTCCTTATCACCTCCCTTTCTCTTACTTCCCACACCAAGTCCATCGTGAAATGCTGCCCAAACCCTGACATTTTTCCACTTCCAGTCTAGTGTGAGCTTCCATACTCCATCCTCAACTATGATAGCCTCCAAGCTAGTGTATGTCCTCTCGGTCATTCTAACCCTTCATACCCTAGATCTATGTGAATCTTGTCCATCAAGTTGTCCCTGTGCTTAAAAGCTTTCAATGAAATCCCAATGTCCTCGACATGTAAGTTCTTAAAACCCCGTATCATGACTTTCAAGGCCTCCAGAGTCTGGCCCCCAACTGCACCTCTAATTGGCTTGATTTCTTCCCCTCCAGGTAAACTGCCCTCTCGCAGTCCCTCTCCCCTGCCTCAGCAACAAGGTATCGCCTCTCTGACTACATGGCTCTTCTCTTCAGTCCTTGCCAGTCAACTCCTATACATATTGCATTATTCACCACAATGATGTCCTCTTTCAATTCAATCTCTCAATGATACAGTCTCATAGCACAGGATATATTATAGCCCTTACCCAAGTGCAATTTTATAATATATTTTTATTATCTTTTAATATAATTTATTATCAAATAAGCCACCAAACAGTGTATACAATGTGCTCTCGGCTTAAGAATAGATTCCCATGATTCATCACTTACATACAACACACAGTGCTCCTCCCAATAGGTGCCCTCCTCAATGCCCACCACTCATTTTGCCCTCTCCCCTCTGCCATCAACACTCAATTTGTTTTCTGTATTTAAGAGTCTCTTATGGTTTGCCTCCCTCCCTCTCTGTTTGTAACTATTTTTTCCCCTTCCCTTTCCCCATGGTCTTCTGTTACGTTTTTCAAGTATGACATCCCATGAGTGAAAACATATGACATGTGACTGCTTTACTTCACTTAGTGTAATACCTTCCAGCTCCACCCACGTTGCTGCAAATGGCAGGATTTCATCCTTTCTCGTTGCCAAGTAGTATTTCAGTGTATATATAAACCACATCTTTATCCATTTCTCAGTCGATGGACGTTAGACTCTTTCCATAATTTGGCTATTGTTGAAAGGGCTGCTATAAACATTGGGGTGCATGTGCCCCTATGAATCACACTCCTGTATCCTATGGATAAATTCCTCGTGGTGCTATTGCTGGGTCGTAGGGTAGTTTTAATTTTTTGAGGCACCTCCACACTGTTTTCCAGAGCAAATGCAACAGTTTACATTCCCCCCAACAGTGCAAGAGGGTTCCCATTTCTCCACATCCTCACCAGCATCTGATATTTCCTGAGTTGTTCATGTTAGCCACTCTGACTACCGTGAGGTGGTATCTCGATGTGGTTTTGATTTGTATTTCCCTGATGATGAGTGATGCTGAGCATCGTTTCATGTGTCTGTTGGCCAACTGGGGGTCTTCTTTGTAAAAATGTCTGCTCATGCCTTCTGCCCATTTTTTTTAATGGATTATTTGTTTTTTGGACATCGAGTTGTACCTGTTCTTTACATATTTTGGATATTAACCCTTTATCAGATCTATCCTATGAACAATTCCTAAGGGAACTACATTCCAGGAAATCTGACACAAAGGCCATGCTGACTAAAAGGAGAGGAAACACAAGAGAATTGCAGGAAGGAAATTTTTTAAAACAAAGGAATGACTTGATGAAAAGTGGCATATTACAGAATATTAATCTGGCAGTAACATGAAAGACAAGGGAGTAAGCCAGACAGGCAATTAGGAGTTACACGTGCACAGGTGCAGAAGAGACACAGAAAGGAACTCAAGACAAGAGCAGACTACCTGGAAATGGTGTAAACGGGAGACGCGCTTCCCCTAGTCTATCAGCAAGAGAACGGCCCGCACACCCTGGGAAGGCAATCTCACTGGCTTTAAACCTAGAGAAGCCACACTCTCTGCTTTAACTTATTCAGTGCCCTCCCTTGAAGAAGCCCTCCGCTGCCCCCCATGGCAGCCCCTGCCCCAGGACAGGAGCACTCCCTTCATGCCCTGCTGAGCTCACTGTGCCTATACATGGACTATTCCAACTGTCTGCTTCTGCTGATCTTCCCACATGACCGCAATATGATGCCAACTGGGGATATCCATCACATTTGGAGTCATCCTGGACCACTTCCCAGCGGTCTCCTTGCTGGGGCCACATGCTATTTCTAGGGATCCAAAACCAACCCCACACTTTTCTTTGCTTCACTACATACAAACCCATTTTTATCTACCTGCTGCACATTCTTTAACTTACAACTGTTTTTCCTCATACAGCAGAAACTGGTACTTTAAATAGGAGATACGCTTTTCTTCTCTTCCATCTCGTTGTCAGAATCCTCAGAAAATTCATCATCCAATATAAAATTTCTGTAATTAAAGCTACTGTCTCTCAGCCTACGGTAGTCAGGTAATAAATGGAGTTTTGGCCCAAACCCAAATTGCATTCACTAAGCACATCTACAAACCTACTCAATGGTTGTTTCTTCAGTTCCTAAATTTGTGACTGGAATAGACATACTTAGCAACTAGCAGAGCCCATTCACTGGCTCTCTGATCTGTACAGTGAGGGCCATTACAATTAGCAGGGATAAACAAGACAGTAACCATATGAACAGAACACCAAATGGCAGAAATTATACTGGTAACAAAGACAGAAAGACTGCAGGGGTGATAAAATCTAGGACATCCCTGTTCAAACTGTCTACGTGACCTGTGCAAAACCTTAGAAAATGATAGACCTTGGGGCACCCGTGTGGCTCAGTTGGTTAAGCAACTCAGGTCATGATCTCAGCATTTGTGAGATTGAGGCCCATGTGGGGCTCTGCGCTGACAGCACGGAGCATGCTTAGGATTCTCTCTTTCCCCCTCGCTGCCCCTCCCCCACTCACACATGCCCACTCTCTCTCAAAATAGATAAAACATTTTTTAAGAAAAGAAAATGACAGACCTTGAATGACTGTATGGTATCCAAAATAGGAGCAGGCTGTGACTCTAAATGAAGCTGTGATTTAAGATTCAGTATCCCTACTGGAGCAAATCAGCACAGCCCTGGCGATCAGAGCTGCTGTTGACCTGACAAAGGCTTTTCAACTCTGAATCACTCTGGAAGAACCACCAGCACGTTTTTACTTTTACTCATGCTCACGGCCATAAAACAGTGTGCCAAGACCTAGATCACCACCCAACACCACATTTGCAACCTGCTTTGTGGACCTTAAGCTGGTTGGAGCTGAGGAACAGTCAGCAGCAAGTACTTCAGCTGACTTAGTAAGACCTACGAGAAATGGATAAATCCCATAAAAATCCATGGGCCCACTAGTCCTCGGCACAAGTTCCTGGGGCTGGATGGTCTACAGTACGTTGGGACATCCCTCCAGGTCAAAACAAGTTATTGCGTCTTCTACTGACTATGACAATTAAGTGAGCTTTTTTAACCATAGGAAACAATACATACCACCTTGCTGGTTTTGAATGGAGCTGGAGTGGAGAGAGGCTCTGTTGCCATTTCCACCGACGGCATGAGCTCCTCAGCCCCTCGGGCCTTACGACCCGGCGGAGCCAGCGGTAGTCTCGGCGTCTGCAGCAAACAGCAGGGATAGAGGGCCTCCAGGGAAGCACCAGCAAGTGAGGCACAACACAGATCTCTGCGGCTGCTATGGTCTGAAGGTTGGTGCTCACCCCAAAATTTGCATGTTGGAATCCTAACACGCAATGTGATGGTGTTAGAAAGTCGCTTGTAGGAAGGCTCCGCCCTCACGATTGGAAGCAGTGCCTGCATAGAAGAGATCTCACAGAGCTCCTCGCTCCTTTTCCACGTGAAGACACAAGGAAAAGTCTGTGACTGTGAGGGCCTTCACCCACCCTGCTGGCCCCCTGGTGTCAGACGTCCAGCCTCCGGAACTGGGTTTCTATAGGTCATTAGCCACCCAATCTTTGGCCCAAACAGACCAAGACAGGGGTTTAGAACAAAGCCACAGCTCATCTGCAGATTACTATTCTTTTGAGAAAAAGCTCTTGTTAAGAGAGAATGAATGGACGACTACGGACATCAAATTATCACATCATCTGAGTTACCTATCTTTCCCTGCATCATTAACCTGACACACCAGGCCACTAGGTTGGGCATGCAGAGCAGTAACCGCTCAAGCAGACTGATCCATATGCAAGACTGAGCGGAATAGGCCCAGAATGTACTAGTGTGTAGCATACGTTGGCGCTGAGAATCCTTCGATACTCACTCTTCTGCCTTGTCTCCCCTCTCTTGATCCTGATTAAGATTTATGACCAAGTGACGGAAGAGGAAAAGCACTGAATGGTTCAGTGCAACATGCTGGCACCAAGTCGAAGGACAGTGCCGCAGTTTACATTCCAAATCCCCAGAGTCCTCGAAAAGGAAATCTCCCAGTTGGCAGAGCTTCAAGTACATTTTGTTGTAGCCTATGTGCAAACTGAGATGTAGCCAGAAATGCAGATGCATGCTGATTCACAGGCACTGGCTAACAGCTCAGGAGGGACACAGAAGGAACAAGATATGAAGACCGATGACAAGAAATTCTGGGAAAAAGGATGTGGGTTAACATCTCTGAACGGGCACAAAGCACGAAGTCCTCTCTGTACCATGCGAGTGACCTCTAGTGGGCACCCACAGCAGAGGAGGCTCTCAATAACTGGGCAGACAAGATGACATGCTCTGCAAATGTCAATCACCACGCCCTCCAGCCCCCTGGGACCTGCGCGGTGGGCCCACATGCCAAGTGGCCACGGTGGAGGCTATGCATGGGCTCAGCATAAGGAACGGTCCGCGTCGACCATGACCCGTATGTTACCACTTCCTGCAACAGGAGAATGCAATGCTGAGCCCCCAGTGTGGCCCCACTTCCTGGAGAGGCCACAGCCAGTCATCTAGCAACAAGTCAGTTTACGGAAGAGGCTGTAAACTCTGCTCAGCACAATCGTTCCATATCCTGGACACAGATCTGCTCTCCGTGCCCATAAGTGCCTGCTGGTGCCACCAAGCACGGATTTAAAAACTGCCTTATTTATCATCACGGTATCCAACAGAATGCTATATATCTGACCCAGGAACTTACTAACAGCAAAAAAGTGCGAGAATGTGCTCGTGCCCATGAAATTCACTCACCTCAGCAAGCCCCACTCTACCCAGGCGCACCTGCTTTGACTGAAAGGAGGAATGACCTGCTGACAACTCAGTCATGAGCCACCTGGAAGCAACACAAGGAACAAGTGTGCTCCGTCTTACAGCACTCACAGGATTTGTACTTCCGACCTCCGTGACCCCAAGGCTCTGCTGGACTGGTTCCAAGCAAGCAAAGCTCTTCAAGAGGACCCCACCACAATTCCATTTGGGAGAATGAAGAGGGTTACTCTACTGGTTAAGAGTGAATGGCCATGATTTCATGCGGACAGGGGCAACTAGAATCAGAGGATTCTAGAAAGAGCCTCTGGGTACTTCCATAATAGCCGAAGATAATAAAAATCTCAGCAACCAAGAAAAGGCAGGCTTGCTGAGGATTCATATCTTCCAGGTACTTGACACGCACAAAAAACCTGTGATTCAGTTTATTTATAACAGTGGGACTACGGATTCGTAGGGATCCTGGATACACATGTTTAGATGCCCTCAAACAGGTAGCTTCACCAAGGGGTTAGAAGATGTCCCTTGATCTGTTCCCTCCATCTGCGATAGTGGTAGGGTATTTTTCCTTAACATTATGACGGGTAGAAATAGTATCATTTTAATTTCTATTTCTTTGATTATGTGAGGCCGCATATCTGTTTCTATCTTTATGAATCTCTTTACAGTATATGGGTTCAAACTCTTCGTTACATATGATGCTGTAAAAATTTACAGGTTTTGCTGGCATGAAATTTTATTTATAATCTTGGGGAATATAAAAGCTTCTACCCTATATACAGCTGAACCTTCAGTACTTCCTTGTATGGTTTCTTTCATTGCTTTTCTACTCAGAAAAGCTTTTGCTGCCCATGTTTAAACATATTTTCTTCCAGCTGTTTACAGTTTCTTTTTAGTATATAATACTTTAATCCATCTGGAATTGACTTTTGCATACTATAAGCTGAGAAAATTTTTTCCCACACAGTTAGCCAATTATACAGAATAAATGTTTCTTTAAAAAAACTCCTTCACGATCAAAGTAGACTTTTTCTTTATTTTGCTGATTACCATGTTAACAGCAATCCTGTAGGG
>NC_043704.1:152364853-152394518 GCF_006229205.1 Suricata suricatta
ATCCTGACAGCTCACTTTCACTGCCTGTCATGCGAGATAGATTTGAAAGCTGACATCATAGAAAATGTGCTGGTATTTAATCCATAAAAGGCCAATGGTGATGACAGGAAGCAGGAAAAACTATCTACATAATGTAGCCAAGGTTATCACGGGTTCCTGATGTGAGGCTTCAAGTTCTTGGGCAGATGGACAGTGTCGTGGGCAGCTAGAAATACAGCCTCTAGTTCCAAGGGACAGATAAAGAAGGAGAAACAATTTCTCATATAAACTTATCACAGGGAATTTTAATCTCTCTAAAGTCTGCCTTCCTTTAGCATACCTTGATATCCAACCTCGCATTTTAAATACACTGAATATAGTACCTGGGCTGCAACGCACAAAGCAACAAATACCAACAGTTTTCCATAATCTGGACCCACCACCTCCACGTTTGTGAGAGGATCATACTCCTAAATGTGATCTACAAAATCTAAACAGATTTGAACTTTGACTGCCGTAAGGATTCCTTTAATCCTTCAAAATCACCTGGCACCCACTGTAACATTTTTTTCTCATTAGATTTTAATTATAGGAGTGAAACGATTATAGTAAGGCTAAAATAAAAATGAAAAAAAATAATCTCCCTATCCTACCTTCCTCAGGTAAGCAACTTGGTATTATCCTTCAATGTCTTTTTTTAAAATAAGTTTTATACAAATAGAGGAGTTTTTGCCATTTTTATTAATAAAAATAACTTCCTAATATGAAGCTTTGCCCTTTCATTTTGTCATGTATTATATACATGATGAACATACCTCCAAGTTAATGAAATTAAACACTTACTTATAGCTCTACCGTCACTTCAGTATCACTGGATTGTGACTGTATTTCCAGATGTTAACCACTAGAAACAAGGCCACGTTGGACACCCGCATGCATATATCCTGAATAACTCATACTTCTATTTCTAACACCAAATGCAAGCCTGTTAGAACCAAAGTGATGTGTGTTAACAGTCATACATGCTTTACTTTTTTTTTACGTTTTATTTATTTATGAAAAACAGAGTGAGCAGGACAGAGTCAGAGAGTGGGACACACACAATCAGTAGACAGGCTCCAGGTTCTGAGCTAACTGTCAGCACAGAGCCCGAAGCAGGGCTCGAACCCATGAACCATGAGATCATGACCTGAGCAGGAGCCGGGCGCTCAACTGACTGAGCCACCCAGGTGCTCCCTACATGTTTTAAAATTACTTTCCAAAAAGTTGCACCAATTTGTATTTCCACGAGCCCACTTAAAAGTGACTTAAAAGTGACATTGGATTTCCAGTTATGGCAAGATGGAATTATGCCCCAGTGCTCCGATATCTTCTGTCTTAGGACTAAAAACGCCTGGACATAATATAGAGAACAAACGTAGGAGGACTTTGAAATAAGGAAAAAAGGAGGTGAGCTGCCCAGGCAACACAGGACTTGAGGATGACACAGCCGTGAGTCTCCTCGGTTTCTTACTGCTACTCATGGACGCGGAGAAGGACGCAGTGGACACTGTGAACCCAGAACTACCTCCAAAAGAGAAAAGAACCCTCAGCCAAAGAACCAGTAAAAGGATGCCCTGAGGGAAACTCTGAGGATACTTCTGGCAAAACACCAAGAGAGAGCAGCACACGACCCTGTCCCTCCTGTGCCAGGAGCCAGGTGGCAGGCCAGCCCTGGGAGAAGGCGGCCCACTCCCATTCCCCAGCTGACGGGTGTGAGCAAGGTCAACTCAGAGCTCATCTTCCGTCCTGCTGGGAGCAGCGGTGTGACCTGATCCCACCACCTACCGCCACACCCCAGGGGCAGCATCCATGAGAAGGGCGGGAGTGGCCCCTCCAACGCCGGGACCAACCACCCAGCCGCTCTACCACTTCCCGGAGGGAGCAGGGCACTGCGCTTCCGTTCCCCAACCAGCACGAGCAGCAGCGATCTGATTCCAGTGAGGAGCTGGAATCTTCCCAAGCAACAAGACTTCCTGACACAGAGTAAGGTAAGATGGGGTCTCCTCAGATAACAAACAGGCAACGTGTCCAAGATACAATCAAAAATCACGAATCGTAGCAAGAACCAGGAATAGCACAACTAGAATCAAAAAAGACAATCAACAGATGCTACCACCAATATGAATCATGCTAGAATAATCTCCTAGGAATTTTTTTTGGTTTTTTTTATAGTTTATTGTCAAGTTGGTCTCCATATAACACCCAGTGCTCATCCTAAACCGTGCCCTCCTCCATGCCCATCACCCCTTTGCCCCTCTCCCCCACCCCTATGAATCCAGTTTGTTCTCAGTATTTAAGAGTCTCCTATGGTTTGCTTCCCTCCCTCTCCTTAACTATTTATTCCCTTCCCCTCCCCCATGGTCCTCTGTTAGGTTTCTCTGGTTCCACATATGAGTGCAAACATATGGTATCTGTCCTTCTCTGCCTGACTTATTTCACTTAGCATGACTCCCTCGAGGTCCATCCACTTTCCTACAAATGGTCAGATTTCATTCTTTCTCATTGCCATGTAGTACTCCATTGTGTAGATACACCACATCTTCTCGGTCCACTCGGCAGGTAATAGACATGTAGGCCCTTTCCATGATGTGGCTGTTGTTGGCAGTGCTGCCGTGAACACGGACGCGCATGGGCCTCCACGCGTCAGCACTGCTGTATCCCTTGGGTAAATCCCTACTCTCCTAGGAATTTTAAAGCCACCATAACCAAAATATTTTCACATTCTCTTAAAACCAATGAAAGAACTATTTCAGGGAAAATGAAAGTTATAAAAAATGTAAATTACAGAACAGAAAAATACAATAACCAATATAAAAAACTCACTGGATGGGCCCAATAACAGAAAGCAGGTTGGGGAGAACATTGTCAGAGAACTTATGGACAGATTCACTGTATTTACAAAATCTGAAAAACTGATTTAAAAGAAGACTTAAAAAAAATAAAAAAGCAGTCTCACGATCTGTAGAACAATCACAAAATACTTTACGCAGGGATACGTCATTTTATTGAGCTTTGCAGACACCATCTTATTTACAAATTGAAGGTTTGTGTGGATCAAGTCTGTCAGTGCAATTGTTCCGAGAGCATTTGCTCACCTACGTCTCTGTCACATTTGGGTGATTCTCGCAATATTTCAAACTTTTGCCTATTATCATATTTGAATTGTGGCAATCTGATGATAAAATTTTAATGAATGAGGAGAGGAATTGCCTCTCATGGAGGAGCAGACAGAGCAGTTTCCTGAGACGGCCTCCTCTGGTGAGGGTGCTGGGAAGGCTGCTGAAAGGACAACAAAACAGCATCTAGAATAGGATGGAAACTGTTGTTGATCAAACAGTCACAAGGTTTGAGAAAAACAACTCCAATTTTGAAAGAAATTCTACTTGGGTAAAAAGCGATCAAACAGCATCACATGCCACAGAGAATCATGCATGAAAGGAAGAATCAATCAATACGACACGCTTCATTAACGGATTATTTTAAAAAATTGCTAGTCACCTAAACCCTCGGCAACTACCACCACCCTGATCAGGCGGTGGCCATCACCACTGAGGTAAGACCCTCCACTAGCAAAAAGATCATAGCTCATTGAAAGCTCAGATGGTGATTAGCATTATTTTTGCACTAAGGTGTTTTTTAAACTTTTTTTAAGTTTACTTACTTTGAAAGAGAGAGAGAGAGAGAGAGAGAGAGCAAGCAAGTGCATGAAACAAGGGAGAGGAAGACAGAGAGGGAAAGAGAGAGAATCCCAAGCAGGCTCTGCACTGTCCATGAAGAGCCCAACACAGGGCTTGAACTCACAAACTCACAAAACCAACAGTCAGATGCGGAACCTACTCAACCACCCTGGAGCCCTTGAAATGAGGTATTGTTTTAATTAAAACATGGATATTATTTTTTAAACATAATGCTTCTATACACTTAATAGACTACAGCACAGTTTAAACAGAACTTTTATATGCACTGGGAAACAAAAAAATTCATTTGACTCGCTTTATTGTAATATTCACTTTCTTGTGGTGGTCTAAACCTAAACCTGCAGTGTCTCTAATGTATGCCTGTATTTATATCCTCCAAGTCCCAAGAAGGAGAGGACAGGAAGAATGGAACTGAAAAAGTACTTAAGAAATATTGCCTGGAAAATACCCACAATTTAGCCAAAGAAATAAACATACAGATGCAAGGAACTGAAAAAGCTCATTGAGAAACCCAAAGAAATTCACACTAAAGATAAATTATAATTAAACTTCTAAATCCTAAAGCAAAGAAAATATCTTTAAAACAACCAGAGAGAAATGGCCCATCACTAATAAAGAACACCAATTGCAATCAAAGATTTTTTCATCTGAAATTATCGGGAACAGAGGAAAGTGGAATCTTTTTGAGACTTAAAAAAAAAATGTCAACCAAAATTGTTTTAACTGAAGTGAAATATGCTTCGAGAATGCAGGAGAAATACGGATTTTTCAGAAAAAGGGAAAGCAATAGTTATTTTAAAACAAATCTCCCTTAAAAAATGATTTAAGAAAGTGCTCTAAACATAAAGGAAACTTGTAACACCAGGCTAACAGTAGCAAAAAAGTAAAGGACATCAGAATGCATAAAATTAGGGGTATATATAATATACCTACCTTGAACCTACTTCTCATGATTGAAGCAAAAAATTATAACTCCATCTGATGAAGTATTCAGTGTGTATAGAGAATATACAGAAAATTTAGAAACAGGGGAAATTTTTTAAAAGTCATGTTTAAAAAAAAAGTCAGGTTTAAGCCCTAACACATCAATAATCACCTTGAATGTAAATAATCCAAATATACTATTTAAAAGACAAACTGGCAAGGCAGATACAAAATTATCATTCAGCAATGTGCTATAAGAAAATTACTTCACATACAATGACATAGGTAGGTTTAAAGGAAAAGGGTGACAACATATAAAATGCAAACATTAATTTAAAATTAAGGTAGAAGGGGCTACATCAACACTAAATCATGGAAAAGAAAACTTTTCAGAGACAAAGAGGAACATAAATAATGATAAAAGCATCTATCTACCAGGAAGACATAATAACCCTAAATATGTACACACTTAACACAGCCTCCAAATACATAAAGTAAAAATTATCAAAGGCGAAAAGAGAAATAAACAAACCCAAACCCACAAGTGTAATTGTAGACATCATTATTCTACTTTTAGTAATTGTTAGAAATCAAAAACTGTAAGAGTACAAAGTATGTAAACAACACAATGAAATAAGAGAATCTAACTTACACAAAAAGAACACTCCACCCAACAAGTAGCAGAAATCGCATCCTTTTCAAGCACCCAAGGTACATTCACTAAGATCAATCAGCTCCTGTAATGATTCCAGGGTCGTGGGATCCAGCCCCACCTCAGGCTCTGTGCTGAGTGTGAGGCCTACTTAAGATTCTCTCTCTCTCCCTCCGCCCCTCTCCCCAACTCTCACTTCCACACACACACTCTCTCGCTCTCGCTTGCTCTCTCTCTCTCAAAATAATAAAAATAGAGAATATATGCTGAAAATTACAAACTGCTAACGAAAGAAAGCAAAAAAGTCCTAAATAAATGGAAAGACGTACCATGTTCATAGACTGGAAGACAACAGAGTAAATATATCACTTTCCCTAAACTGATACGTTGGCTTAATTCAATTTCTATCACAATGTCACCAAGGTTTTGATAAACAGAAAAAAGCTTATTCTAAAACATATGCAAAGGCAGGTAGACCCTAGAGTAGCTAAAACAATACGAATAAAGAAGAAAAAATGGGAGGAATCACTTTACCAATATTAAGATTCACTACATAACTGAGGTAATCAAAATACTGTAGTACTGGTGAAAAGACACTCACAAATCAATGGAACAGAATAGACAACCCAAAATGAGAGTCACCCAAAACAAATGTGGCCAACTGATTTGTGACACAAAGCAAAAGCAATTCAACGTAGGAAAGACAAGTTTTTTAACAAATGGTGCCAGAGCAATTAAATATTCACAAGCAAAAAATACAGAAACAAAAAAACCAACATCTATCTAAACTTCATACTTTGTGCAGATATCAACTCAAAATGGATGATAAATGTATGGCACAAAAACATTTTTTAATATCTCACAGATATTAAGTTCAAGCCCTGGGTTGGGGGCCTGGAACCTGCTTCAGATTCTCATCTCCCTCTCTCTCTGACCCTCCCCCCCTTTCTGTCTCTCTCAAAAATAAACATTGAAAAAAAAATTTTTAAGAGGATCAAAAGGCAAACTACGCACTGGGAGAAAATATTTGCAAAGCATATATCAGAGAGTGGACTCATCTCTAAAATATATAAAGAAGGCTTAAAAACTCAAGAGCAAAAACAATTTGAAATTAAGCAAAAGACATGAACAAACATTTCACTGATGAGGCCATAAAGAAGGAAAACAAGCACTTAAAACATCATTAGCATCTGAAATGCAAATTAAAACCACAATGAGGCATCACCACACCCAGGAGAATGACTGGAGTTAAACTTGGCAACAGCACATGCTGCAGAGTACACGGAGAAACTGGATCGCTCCCACACTGCCACTGGCAATGGGAGACGGACAGCCGTCCTGGAAAACAGTTCGCTGGTTTCTTGAAACATAAAACGAGGAGTCATCATGGCAGTAGTGTTGGGAGAGAGTCTTCTCCACAGTTCTCACATACTTCTGCATGTCTCAGGCAGAGATGCTGAAGCACCTGTTCCCAACTTGGGCTGTGTTTCGATTTGTAGAGCCAACAGCTTTGGAAAATATAAGGTCTCCCTCCAGAAAGAGGGCAGATTTATCTCCTGATAAGGATAATGAAGGTAATCTCTCCTTCTGGGGGTAAAAGCTGGGCAGGTTTGCCAGCACACCTCATAGAAACGCGGGGTGCCTGTTTGTGGAGGTCCTCGGCAGTGACACAAACCACCGCAGCAGCCACCCGGGCCTGCCTGCGCACCGTTGGCTCCATAGAGGGACCTGGGCGTGGAGGGAACCAAATCAAACGCACCCTCATGCTGTCCACTGCGCCCTGGGTGATGGAGGCCTGTCTCTGGAACAGGAGTGTGTCTTCTGCCTGCATCTATGAAAACCAGCTTATAAGGAGGATGAAACCTTTCAGCTCTTCAAAACTATTTACTGCTAAGGAGTTACTGCAAAGTAAGGATTCCCGTGTATAAATGGACCACAATTTCTCCATCTACATCTGGACATTTCTACTCTTTGAAACGTACTCTTCAGAGAATAAACAGACAAAGCCACTGACTACGAGACAGTATTTGCGAGTCCCAGATCTGATAAATAACTTGTATAGCAAAAATATTTTTAAAACCTCAAAATTCACTAAGAAAACCACTTTTATAAAAGGAAAAGATAATGCACAGATCATTCAACAAGGAAGATACAGAGATGACAAACAAGCCCATGAAAAGATGATCTAAATCATAAACCAAGAGGGAAATGCATATTAAAACCGCAGTGAGCCAGAGGTGCACACCTGGAAGAAGGGTAAAGTTAAATAAAAGACTGGCCCTAGGGGTTGGCAAGGATGGGAAACTGCAATTCGCATCCGCTGGGGGCGGGGTGATGTCAAATCTTACACCTCCTGTGGAAAAGAGCTGGTCTGTCTCTTAAAAACATTACGACCTACCATAAGACCCAGCAATTTCACTTCTGGAAAGTTATCCAAGAGAAATGTTAAAGCAAGTATCCAAAGATTTGTCCAAAATGTTCAATTATTTAAAATTAATTCATTTTTAAAGGATTGCAAAACAGAGATTTCCTAACTCCATCATTTCTCCTATTTTTCTTAGCTATGAAACTTCTATAAAGAAAAACTTCGCCAAAATAACTATTGGATTATTCTGAATTAAGGTCAGTGAAGTGCCGGGTAAGGGCTGACTTGGGCCCCTGATTGAACAATTTTCAAGCTAATGGTCACCTGTCCTCCTAAGGGTTATTTATCATAATCATGACCTCAAAAATTCTTTACACTGCTATTTTAATATATTGTAGTCATTATTCCTCTTAATGCTCAAAATTCCATCCTGGGCAAATAGAAGCTCCTTCGAGATGGATCTTATGTTCTTTTGACAGGACCTTAGCAGCTTCTGGTAATTTCCTTTGCTTTCAGGAACGAAAACATGTCCTGGGCTCTATTGCTTGTCTTCCGCATGAATGTGTAGCTTTGCCCAAGACAGTGGCCATTCGCACAAAAGGCCTTTTAGTGAAAAACAGCATTTAGGGATTAAAATTTGTGCTGTTTTTAGTAGCTCAAATTATAAAATAAGTAACTTCTTTAAACAAAATGAAGTTGAAGTTTCCTTAATGGGGTCTTTCAGTCCATAAAATACATCTCAAGAGAAATATACTACCAAGTACTGGGGGTCTGGGTGGCTCAGTTGGTTGAGCGTCCAGCTCTTGGTTTCAGCTTAGGTCGTGATCTACAGGTTTGTGGGTTCAAGCCCTGCGTCAGGCTCCATGCTGGCGATGCAGAGCCTGCTTGGGATTCTCTTTCTGTGCGCATCCCCACTCCCCTTTTCTCTCTCAAAATAAATAAACTTAAGTACACACACACACACACACACACACACACACACACACACACTGCCAATCTGAAAATTCATTCACAGCTCTTCTCTGGAGAGCTAAACCACAAAGTTGATATCATTATTTTTCCATTTTTACAGACTGCCTTATTTTTATCATTTTTATTTCATTTTATTTTTAGATAACAGGTACATTTTATTTATATTTATAACAGGTACATGGTTCTTAAACCTAAATTATAAAACAGTTACATTCAGAGAAGTATAGCTTTCATCCCTGCTCCTACTCCCCTACTGTCCCTATAAATCACCATTTTTGGGTAATTTTTCATGTATCCTTTCATTCTCTTTTTGAAAATAGGAGCAAATGCACCTATCTTTTCTGTTTTCACCCTTTTCTTACACAGAAGGTCACATACCATGAATACTCCTCCGCACCTTGCGTCGGTGCAGGAGAATAACAGATCCTGGAGACCACTGACTCAGGGCTGGGTTCTGGGGTCCTCCCTGTCCCTGTCCACGGCTGCCAAGTCCTCCATTATGGGGACTGTGGTCGGCAGAATTCTAATAATCTCTCAAGATTCCCACCCCTCCAGCATCAAACACCAGTGAACAGAATTTGAAGAAGTCAAGTCCCAATTCAATTAAACCAAAAAAACATGGGTTATCTGCATGAATCTATCCCAGCCCGGTGAAGCCTGTAAAAGCAGTTTCCTGTGGCTGGTGCAAGAGAGGGCGGTCAGAGCCACCGGAGCAGGGCAGGCGTGTGGAGGGGACTCGAGGAATAAGGTGTCCTCTTACTGACCGCCAAGAAGAAAGCAAACGGCTTGGCTATGAACTGCCAGTGGAGAAGAAGGTGGGACTCCAGAAGCAGGGCGAAAGCCGCGGCCAACGGCCAGCAAGGAAATGGGGGACTTGAGATCTACGGCTGCAAGTAAATAAATTCTGCCGACAGTTAGCGGGCTCGGAGGAGGAAGGCGGCTCCGCTCAGCGCGTTCACGTCCGCCTGCGAGCCTGAGCAGCAGGCCCAGCTGCACGGGGCCCTGGCGCCTGGCCCACCACGACTGTCCGGTTACTCCTGTGCTTGTTTTGTTTTGGTAACTTGTTACAAGCAGGAACACGCCCACAGGTCTCTAGCTAGTCTCCTGCCCGCGGTATTCACACTGCTTACCGCCTTTTGCCATAGCAAACAACCCCTAGGAAACGTGTCATTGTACTTCTTTGCGAAGGGAGGACCCTCGGACCCTCTGTCCTAGAAGTGAAATGCCCGGGCCAAAGGGTGAAAACGTACTTTTTCCAGATAATGTCGAATCCCTCTTCCTAGCTGCATCACTATTTTACATTCCCCCCGGCAACGTACGAGAGGCCTGGTCTCCCCACGGCCGCGCCCAGAGAGTACGCTTTCAGCCCCTGCCAGCGCACAGAGATGCTCGCTCTCTGGCCTCTCTCAGAACGAGGAACACCGATGTCGTCCTCCTTACAAGGAGGACACTTTCACGTTTATTGGTAGGTTTAAGGATCCTCACTCCTTTCTCCGTGAACTGTCTGCGCAGAACTCTAACCTCTGCTTCTGCCACATCCCTTTTATCCGTTGATGAGTGTTGTGGTCTAAAAATGTGTACGGTATGACCTTGATTTTTTTGTACTTGTTGAGGGCTGATTTGTGTCCCAGTATGGGATCTATTCTGGAGAATGTTCCATGTGCACACGAGAAGAATGTGTATTCCACTGCTTAGGACGAAATGTTCTGAGTATATCTGTTAACTCCATCTGGTCTAGTGTGTCACTCAAAGCCATTGTTTCCATGTTGATGTTCTGTTTAGATGACCTGTCCATTGCTGTAAGTGGTTGTTGAAGTCCCCTTCTATTATGGTATTATCAATGAGTTTCTTCATGTTTGTGATTTATAGATTTGTATTCTGGGTGATTCTACATTGGGGGCATAAATGTATACAATTGTTAAATCCTCTTGGTAAATAGACCCCTTAATTATGATATAATGTCCTTCTTCATCTCTTATTATAGTCTTTATTTTAAAATCTAGATTATCTCTTGTAAGTATGGCTACTTTGGCTTCCCTTTGGTGACATTAAAATGATAGATGATACTACATTCCTTACTTTCATTCTGAAGGTATCTTTAGGTCTAAAACGGGTCTCTTGTAAACAGCATACAGATGAATTTTGTTTTCTTATCTATTTTGTTCCCCTGTGTCTTTTGATCAGAGCATTTAGTCCACTGACATTTAGAGTGAGTACTAAAAGTTATGCATTTATTGCCATTGTGTTGTCCGTAGTGTTGGAGTTTCTAGTGGTGTTCTCGGGTTCTTTCTAGTCTTTGTTGCTTTTGGTCTTTTGTTTGTTTTGTTTGATCTTTTATCCCCTCAGAGAGTCCCCCTTAAAATTTCTTGCAGGGCTTGTTTAGTGGTCATGAACTCCTTTACTTTTTATTTGTATGGGAAACTCTTTATCTTTCCTTCTATTTTGAATGACAGCCTTGCTGGTTAAAGAATTCTTGGCTGCACATTTTTCTGATTCAGCACATTGAATACATCCTTTCTGGCCTGCCAAGTTTCTGTGGATAAGTCTGCTGTGAACCTGATCTGTCTTCCCTTACAGGTTAGATTTTTTTTTCCCTTGCTGTTTTCATAATTCTTTCTTTCTTTGTCTGTTTTGTGAGGTTGACCATGATATGCCTTGTTGATGGTTAGTTTCTGTTATATCTAATGGGAGTTCTCTGTGCTTCTTAGATTTTAATGTCTGTGTCTTTCCCCAGGTTAGGAAAGTTTTCTACTATGATTTGTTCACATAAACCTTCTACCCTTTTTCTCTCTCTTCATCTTCTGGGACTTCTATGATTTGGATGTTACTCCTTTGTAATGAGTCACAGAGTCCTTAAATTCCTATATCATGCTCTTTTGCCTCAGTTCCCCTCTTTTATTCTGCCTCAACAGTCTCCATAATTTTGTCTTCTATATCAAAGATTCAATGCTCTGCTTCATCCATCCTTGATGCCATAGTATCCAAACAATCCTAAAATTTGTATGAAACCAGAAAAGACCCCAAATAATCAAAGCAATCTTGAAAAAGAAAACCAAAGCAGGAGGCATCACAATCCTGGACTTCAAGCTGTGTTACAAAGCTGTAATCATCAAGACAGTATGGTACTGGCACAAGAACAGACACTCACACCAATGGAACAGAATAGAGAATCCAGAAATGGACCCACAATCATATGACCAATTAATCTTTGACAAAGCAGGACAGAATATGCAATGGAATAAAGACAGTCACTTCAGCAAATGGTGTTGGGAAAACTGGACAGCAACATGCAGAAAAATGAACCTGGACCACTTTCTTATACCATACACAAATAAACTCAAAAGTTTATGAGATGAACTATCAGTAGAACTCTCCTATGACCCAGCAATAGCACTGCTAGGGATTTACCCAAAGGATACAGAAGTGCTGATGCATAGGAGCACATGTACCCTAATGTTCACAGCAGCACTTTCTACAATAGCCAAATCATGGAAAGAGCCTAAATGTCCATCACCTGATGAATGGATCAAGAAGATGTGGTTTATCTATACAATGGAATACTACCTGGCAATGAGAAAGAATGGTATCTGGCCATTTGTAGCAAAATAGATAGACCTCGAGGGTGTTGTGCTAAGTGAAATAAGTCAGGTGGAAAAGGACAGATACCATATGTTGTCACTCATAGGTCTAACAGGAGAAACCTAACAGAGGACCAGGGGGAGGGGAAGGGGGAAAGAGAGCTGGGGAGAGTGAGGGACACAGATCATGAAAGACTATTGAATACTGAAAACGAGCCATGGACTGAAAAGGGAGGGGGAGGTAGGGAAGGGGGTGATGATCATGGTGGGGGGCACTTCTGGGGTGAAGCACTGGATGTATTATGGAAACCAATTTGAAAATAAACTATGAAAAAAAGTTTATGAGATGAGAAGCCATCAAAATCCTTGAAGGGAAAGCAGGCAACAACCTCTTTGGCCCTGGTAATTTCTTACTCGACATGTCTCTAGAGGCAAGGGAAACAAAAGCAAAAATGAACTACTGGAACCTCACTGAGATAAAACCTTCAGCATGGTAAAGGAAATAATCAGCAAACCTAAAAGGCAACCAATGTAATGCGAGAATATATTTGCAAATGACATATCAAAGGGTTGGTATCTAAAATCTATAGAGAATGTATCAATCTCAACATCCAAAAAACAAATAAGCCAGTGGAGAAACGGGCAAAAGACATGAATAGATACTTCTCCAAAGAGGACACCCAGATGGCCAACAGACACATGAAAAAATGCTCGACATCACTCATCATCAGGGAACTACAAATGAAAACCACAAGGAGATATCACCTCACACCAGTTAGAATGGCTAAAATGAACAACTCAGGAAACAACAAGTGCCAGTGAGGATGCAGAGAAAGGGGAACTCTTTTGCACTGCTGGTGGGAATGCAAACTGGTGTAACCACTCTGTAAAACAGTCTGGAGGTTCATCAAAAAGTTAAAAATACAGCTACCCCACGACCCAGCAACTACACTACCAGGTATTTATCTAAAGGACACAGGTGTACTGCTCGAAGGGGCGCGTGCTCCCCAATGTTTACAGCAGCTCTACTGACAATCACCAAAGGATGGAAAGAGCACAAATGTCCATCAACAGATGAATGGATAAAGAAGATATAATATATATATATATTTATATATATATTTATATACACACACATATATGTATGTGTACACACACACACACACACACACACACACACACAATGGGGTCTTGCCATCCGCCACAACATGGATGGAACCAGAGTGTATTCCACTAAGCAAAATTAGTCATTCAGAGAAAGACAAATATATGACTTCACTCATATGTGAAATTTAAGATACAAAATAGATGAAGGGAAGTGAATAAAAATAATATAAAAACATGGAGGGGGACAAAACACAAGAGACTCTTAAATATAGAGAACAAACAGAGGGTAACTGGAGGAGTCATGGGTGGGGGGATCGGCTGAAGGGGTAAGGGGCTCATTGGGATGAGCACTGGCAGTTATGTGCAGGGGATGAATCACGGATTCTATTCCTGAAGTCATTATTGCACCATATGCTAACTAACATGGATGTAAATTACAAAGTAAATAAAAAGAAAAAATAAAATACGTTCCAAACTGAAACCATCAGAGGAAACCATACCTTGCTTGGCAGCCAAGTAGCAGCATCTCATGATTATGAATCAAAATATATAAAAGAACGAGGAAGGCTTTTGCTCTAATTGAAGTTGATGGGCTGTCAAGTAAACGGATAACTGCAGAGACAAAATCCTGCGGAAAATATGAAAATATTTTGTGAGAAAACACGTAATAAATAGAGCAGTCAACTATGAGGATCAATAGTTTACAATAAATGGCAGAAAATAAAAGAATATCAACTATTGTTACTGCAGTCTTAGTTTGTGCTGGACTCTAACTAAAACTTTAATATGTATTATCTCATTTTAACCTGAAAAATAGCTATAAAAAGTTGACAACATTATCCCTATTTATAGAGGAAAATGAACCTTGAACAGTTACCCAGTGCACAAAGTTGGATTGAAATCAAGGCCAATGGGACAACAACCACTCAACCACCCAGAGGAAGGACGGCAATAAATAATTATAATTGGAAGTCACAACCGCACGTACCCACGAGCCTCTGCACAAACCTGCATATACAGAAAGCACCTCTCTAGTCTCCACATATGAAGTCCTACAAATATAAAATGCCCAATATAGAACACAAAAGAGAAACCTATTCCTGCAACATTCTTTAATGAAAGGCATAATACACTGAGCAAGGGTGGAAGTTCCCCACAGTCCTTAAGAGCAGCAAGCACCTAGCAGTGACACCATTATGGCCGAGGCAAATGTAAGCAGGTCATTTGTTTTGCGATCACTGTCCTTTCACATTGGGTGCTACACTGCCAAACGGGAAGAACTTACATAGGCATGTGCTTTTATTCAAGGATGGAGATACCTATGTTCTATGTCTATGCAGACTATGTCTATGTCTCCCCTAACTCCTGAACCAAATAATGAAGCTAAGTCATCACCTGGGTTACATAAAAGCATCAACACCAAGGGATCCTTAAGTCACAGACCTGTTTCCACCTGTCCAGCATGTAGACAGAAAAAAAGCCCATTTCCCCAGTCTACTCCCGTTCTACTTTATGCTCTGGGTCCAAGAACCACAATCACAAATCTGTTTCCCACACTAACACCACCCCCCACACAAACACACAATTCCAAAACTACTCAAAGATCCACTAGCCTTGGACTGAAAAACTGTTCGAGTTACAGAAGACATAAAAAGGCATGAAAACTGACTGCAATACAACATCTGGCAATTTTGTTTCACATAAAAGAACATTACTGAGATGACCGTAAGATCTGAGTAAGTTCTGGAGATGCGTTAATGTTTAATAAATGCAGGGCGCCTGGGGGGCTCAGTCGGTCGAGCGTCCAGCTTCGGCTCAGGTCATGATCTCGCGGTTCGTGGGTTCAAAACCCGAATCAGGCTCTGTGCTGACAGCTCAGAGCCTGGAGCCTGTCTTCAGATTCTGTCTCCCCCCCTCTCTGCCCCTCCCCTGCTCATGCTGTCTCTCTCTCTCTCCCTCAAAAATAAATTCAAAATTAATAAATAAACGTTAATTTCTTTTTAAATTCATTGCTTATTTTTAGGGAATATTCAGTAAAGAAGTATCAGGTCTGCAACCTCTTCTCAATTTGCTCACACATGTATGCGCACACACATGGTAAAAGACAAAAACGAGAAACTACAAAGCCAACATGCTAGGATACGAACATCTGCTGAATGAGGGAGAAGGGTATATTGCAATCCGGTGAACTCCAGACCCAAACCTAAGCTCAGAACCGGCCCTAAACATGCTTCTCCCACTCTGAGGATCATCAGTTCAAGAGCACATTTAAAAACCCTTAGCACCTTCCTTGCCTCCTCAGTTCCTCCCATGCACAACTGATCGCCAAATTCCTCTGAGAATGACCCCCATTAATGTTGCCTTCTGTTTCAACGCACCATATTTCTCCTGAATCACTAAAACATGTTTCATCTCCCTTTGCTTTCTGCCATCTATTCTAGAAATCTTAGCCACAGTGATCTTCTCCAACAGCAAATATGATCACGTTACTCGCCTATAAAATATTCTCCATAGTTCCTGTAACTCTTGTGATGAAGCCCAAATTCCTTTTGGCATACAAGGCTCTTCATGATCTGGCCTTTTATTACCTTCCCTTTATTACACCATTCTTCCATATAACCCCCAAAACTCACCCTAGGGAAATAAACCAAGAAAAGAGAGGACATTGAACACAGTAAAGAAACTAAAGGAAGCCACAGGTGATTTCCAGGGTGATAGCTGTAAACAGGCACAGAGCAGCCTCTCCGTGTCAGAGTAGCCAGAAGACCCCAGGAGAGATCTCCTTAAGGGGGAAAAATTGGACAAAATACCCGAGGCATAGGAACACAATCTGAAAATAGAAAGCAATGTAATAGAAGTCTGCTGAATGGTGAGCTAGCCAAAATTAACAGAATGGGTGCATGTGTGTGGCAGGCCTAATATCATACATAAAAACAAGCTCCAAATGAATCTCAGATTTAAAAACATAACACAAAAGGATGAAAAGATCTAGAAGAGGCTACAGGAAATAAATACAGTAGATGCGTGTATGTATCTATTTACACACACATACATACCTAACTATGCAAGCATGTATAGACATGAAAAAGGTCCAATCAGTTAATTATATAAGAAAACAAAGTACAGACAATATATGTCAGGAACACAGATGCAAAAATCCTCAACAAGTATTAGCAAGTTGAGTCCAACAGCACATAAAAAGGATAAACTTAAAAAATCACAAACAAGTCGAGTTTATCTCAGAAATGCAGACTCGTTCAATATTTGAAAGTCAATCAATGTAATTCACCAGATTAAATAAGAAAAACCACATAATCTTATCAGTGATGAAATAGTATTTGACAGAAGTCTACGCGCATTCCTGACAAACTTCCCAAACTAGAACAGAAGGGAACTTCCTCAATCTGCAAAAGGGCATCTAGAAAAAAATTATAGCTAATATCAAAACTAACAGGGAAATACTTGATGCTTCCCCACTGACTGCTGGAATTAAACAAGCATGTCCATTCCCATTGCTCTTAGTATTTTACTGAAAGTCATCGCCAGTGTGATAAGGAAAGACAAATAACTAAGAGTCATTCACACTGGAATGGAAGGAATATTCTCAGAGGTTGTGATTACCTAGGTAAAACATCCCAAAGAATCTATAAAAAGGCTTCTACAACTAATAAATTTAGCAAGATCTGGTGTATTTCTATACATCAGTGATGAACAATTAAAAAGCAAACTTTTACAGTATCATTTTTCAATAACTCTAATAACAACAGCCAAAGGAAAGACAGGTATAAACCTAACAAAATATATAGAGAATTGGTAAACTGCAAACTATAAAACAACTAGGAAAGAAAAAAATGTTAAAGACATAAATAAAAAAGACATTCCATGTCCATTTATTAAGGAAAAAAAACTCAAGAAAGTTAATAGGCCATTTTTTTCTCAAAGGGACTTACAGATTTATCGCAATTCTAATAAAAAGAAAATCCCAATAGGATTTTCTATAGATATAGACAAGCTAATTGTAAAAATTATACGGAAAGGGAAAAGAACTCACAAGCAGAACAATATGGGGGGGAAATAATATAATCACACAATGATTTTAAGACATTAAAAAATACCCTACAGTAATCAAAACACCGTGGTAACGATGAAATGACATATACACAGACCAAGGAAACAGAAAGTCAATTATTTTAAGACAAAGGTACAATTATTTCATTTAATTCTCAGATTCTCCTGAAGTAAATTATTAGCATTTATCAGATGAGAACATGGCTAGAGGTGAAGACCGTGGCGCAGGGACTGGCTGTCTGACACTAGCCACACTGTCCTTACTTCAAGTAGCTTCTCAATTGCTAACAAGTAGGAAATCTAATTAACCTGAGTTTCACTGAATTTCATCTTTACTTCCCTCCTATCCAGGGCTTGTTGGGGAAATGTTAACAGAGAGCACCAAGAACATGAGTAGATAATTAATAATCGGAGATGACTAAGACACAGCCACGCTGTTACTATAATTATACTATAGCTTATTTACATACCCTTTGTTTTAGATCAAGCTTTGAGTTCTTCTGGAGGAAAAACATGATTTTCATTAAATATAAAATGGGTAGTTATTATATTACTTTATTACATTACATTACACTTCGTAGAAAGTTGGAGTACATGTAATTATTCAGGTAATCATGTCTGTTTATTTCATTTACACACATATTTACAAGTCTAAACAAAACATACAAATGTAAATACTGTATTTTTTAACTTCCCATTTCCTACCCTTAAAAGCACTGATTTCTTAAACGCAGTAAAATTAAACTTTTTAAGTAATTGAATTAGAAACTTTTATAATTAATGTATTCAATCATAATTGAAGAACACCATAATTTTTAAAATTTTAGAAGCCTTTATCATTGAAAATATTTATTAGTTTATTTACACCCTAAATTTTAAAAAACAGAAATAAGTAAGGCACTTGATATTGGCTTCTGAATTTTCTGGATCTTGATTACAAGAAAACAAGTCACTCTGGATGCATCCTGGATGGGCTCAAAGAGTATGGACTTTGTTACTGGTTTCAGTCCTCGTTTTAGAGATCTGGAGATAGGAAAGTTCTTAATCTAGTGACATTTAAAACGGCTTCGCAGTTTCCTTCAGAGAGGAAATAGGCTGGCAAACTTCAGGACTATCACAGCATCCTTTAAAAATATTCTATTTCGTACAAAATGTTTCCATACCATATCCTTTCATTGGACAAAATATCAGTGCCACTTACATCGATGGAACTTCATGGGCAATGGAATGAACTACTGAGCCTTGTCAAGATAGGCATTTTCCATCTCCTTTAAAATATTATAATTGTCCAACTATAACTAAAAGAATAGAGTTTCTTGCCCTGTATTACTTACAGACTGACTACTGTCTAATAAAGCACAAATTTCATGGACAAAAAAAAAAAAAAAAAGACAAAGGTGAAGAGAGAGCTTTGGATAAAGGACAGTCTTTTCAGGAATGCCTGGGTGGCTCAGTATGTTAAGCATCCAACTTCGGCTCATGTCATGATCTCAGTTCATGAGTTCGAGCCCCATGGCAGGCTCTGTACTGACAGCTGGGAGCCTGGAGCCTGCTTCAGACTGTGTCTGTCTGTCTCTGTCTCTCTCTCGGTCTCAAAAAAATAAGCACTTAAAAAAATTTTTTAAAGGAAGGACAGTCTTTTCAACAAATAGTGCTAGAACAACTAGATATCCACACATACACGCACAAAAAATTACTTCGTTCCGTGCAAAATGAATCATACAACTGCATAAAAAATGTAAAACTGTAAAATTCTTAAAAGAAAACAAACCAGAAAATCTCCATGACCTTAGGTTAGGAAGTTTTCAGATAGGACACCAAAAGCACAATCTATAAAAGAAGTAACTGTGGAAGACGCTGTAAGAAAAGATAAGCCAGACACTGGCATAAAATACTTGTAACCAGAACATAACTCTCAAAACTCAGTATTAAGCAAAAACATTTTTTTGGTGTTAGAATATTATTTTTTTTAATTCAATTTAATCAACATACAGTGTTACATTAGTTTCAGCTCAGGTAATGATCTCACAGTTTGTGAGTTCAAGCCCCACATGGGGCTCTGTGCCGACAGCTCAGATTCCTTGTCTCCCTCTCTTTCTGCTCTTCTCCCACTCGCGCTGTCTCTCAAAATTGAATAAACGTTAAAAAAAAAAATTTTTTTTTAAAGAGTTATCTTTTGTCTCGGGGCCCTGGATGGCTCAATCAGTTAAGTGTCCAACTCTTGGTTTCGGCTGAGGTCAGATATCACAGTTTGTGAGTTCAAGCCCCGCCTCGGGCACCACTCTAACAGCATGGAGTCTACCTGGGATTGATTCTCTCTCCCTCCCTCTCTCTCTCTCTCTCCGCCCCTCCTCCACTCACTCGCTCTCTCCCCCAAAATAAAGTTTAATAAAAGTTTCTTTTGCTTTTTTTGTTTGTTCACTTGTTTTCTTAAATTCCACAAGTGAAATCATACGGTATTTGCCTTTCTCGGACTTATTTCACTTCGCATTATACCCACTAAAGCCCGTCCACATTGCTGCAAATGGCAAGCTCTGTTCCTTTTTATAGTTCTATAGGTTGAGAACTTCAACATTATCTTCTACGAATCTCCAGAGGGAAATGTGGTCTGCTTCCGTCACCTGTCAGAGACAAAAATCTACGAGGACAGCCCTGCCATCCACTGATAATAGCCTCAAGGAAAAAAAAATGAGAAATCATGTGGATAACTACACTGACGTAATTCTATCCTGTTTAATACTGATGGAAATAAAAAGGGTACTGATTAAATCTAAAATTGTTTTTGAATGATACTTTCCTTAAAGAAGTTTAGCCAAGTATCTAATTAAAATACCGCAAAGAATACATTTATTAATGGAGATGGACTAAAAATATCACAAAACTCATGGTCTTTGAATATGCATAAATTACCATGCTTTAAATGCTTAATTAGCGACCACTGAGTCAGTATGCCTAGTGACTCTGAGGAGAAAAAGAAACCATGAATAAACTTAGCATTCAAATTTTTCTAAATTTTACATGCACAAAATTTCTCAGTGCTCTTTCTCGGTACTTCCAAGTAACAGAGGTCTAGACTTCTAGTTCATTATTAATCACTATTGTGCTACTTGGTCAAAATATGAAAACTAAAGCAGCAACTTCAGTCAAACTAGATTGTTAAAATAAAAATGGACAGCAGCTTTTGTCAAAATTAATAAGTGAGGCGAAAGATTTCAGAAGGCCGTATTTCTAGTCAATAACACTCAGAAGGAAGCCGTTCTTACCGGTGAGTGTGAACAAACCCACCTGTGAAATATGATATGCCTTTAAAAATTCATGTTTAAATCTTTAAACCCCAAAGCACATAAAGTCCAAAGGACGCATTACTGAACATCCAGCTACGAAGTACATTCGAGGTCACCTACCTTAGGAAAAACATAACGGAGGCAGATGTTTGAATCTATGTAACTTAAACAAGCTGATGGGAGTTTTCGAAGCTCAATTAACTGGAATACAGAGAGTGGAGTTCCAGGAGTTTTATACACTTGCAATTGTGTAACATCAACAATCAGGCACTGAGTGTTTATAATACGCTCTTTGCTAACGTCACACCAGTGATTTACTCACAAAGCAGCTGACTGGCGTATTTTAACTTCCATGTCCTTACCCCTTTTCCTTGTGTGCACGTATAACACAAGTGTGTGTATACACACATGCGTGCACTCGGATGGATAGAGACAGAAGGTCACTGCAGGTTTAGAATGACACACGATCCTATCACCCGGAGTCTCACTACTTGGCCCTAGTGTGCTCAAACATCGTTGGGTTGTCTGCAGTCCGTGCTCTGAGGGAGGTCTCACGAAGAGCACCCGAGAACTGAGCTCTTCCATGTTCACACATCCCCCTGTGACTCTGACAGCAGAGACCCAGTGAATTGAACATGATATTGTTGACTAATATCTTCTTTTCTTAAACAATTTAAATACCTGACCCTATGAGTTCTGACACCAAGGGTCACTATGGCCGTATCTGATGCCAGCGGAATTGTGGTTTCCTTGTAAAGGACTTGCCAAAACGTAAGGGCCTTTTGCTTAGATGCTCAAAGGACTTTTCTTTAAAATGTCAACATGGGGCGCCTGGGGGGCTCAGTTGGTTGAGCGTCTGACTTCAGCTCAGGTCATGATCTCATGGTTGGTGGGTTCAAGCCCCGCATCGGGCTCTGTGCTGACAGCTCAGAGCCTGGAGCCTGCTTCAGAGTCTGTGTCTCCCTTTCTCTCTGTCCCTCCCCTGCTTACGCTGTCTCTCTCTCTCTCAAAAATAAATAAAAACATTTTTAAAACTTTTAATAAAAATAAAAAATAAAAAAATAAAATGTCAATGCATTCCTATTGTAGAATGGTTCTCCTAGATACAACGTGTGTCTTATTGGTTTGTACATTCAAATATGCTTTTCATTCATGAAAATATTGTCGGGACTGTAGTTTTTAGTATTTGTTCTGTTTCGATAACTTTGTTTTCTTCTTTGTCTTCATATCTAAAACTTTTCACTGGGATGTTTTTAATCTTTTCCTTAATTTTTTTTCATTTTTCCCCTTTCCATTCTTATTACCCTTACTAGACAAAAGTGTTCCTTTATAAAACTGTCTTCATTTCTGTTTTTCCTCTTATTTTGGAACCTTTCCTGAAACAAGTTCTTGTGCTTTCCTGCCCAGCTCTATCTTCCCCACCCTCCTCGTTCTGGTTTGTACAGTTGTTCCAAGGCTTCCACTCCAAATTTCCTAATTCACTTTAGTTTTTTTAACTATTAAGCTCTCATACGCCTTGTGGCCGTGTTGTTCTGTCGCTAATCCTTCATTGTCCAGTGGGATGTTAATTCACAACCTCTGCTGTTACACTCTTTTACACTATCTTCGTGGATTTTTCACCACACCTTTTTGCTTTGTTGGTGTCTGAATGAAATGGATTTTCTTGTACTTTTAGGAAGGAGGTCCTATTGTAGACAGTAAGGACAGGCCAGGATAATTTCTTTGTCATTTTTGTGATTGAGGGCTCTTTCCTATGTTGTGACTCCGAAAATTTTCACAGATATGGTCCCTTGGAGCCAACGGCACAGCACCTTCCCAGAGCTGCCTTGCCCGGCACCCTCCATCTCCTCTCTCCCAGGGCTTCCACCGTATTTAATGGTTTGTCCCGCATGGAGTGCTATCCCCCCACAAGAGAGGTTTCTCATGACTAGTTCTGAAAACGCTGAAGGCCTTCATCACTCCTGCCCACTCTGGTCTCCCCAGACTTTCTATACTCAGCTGCACATGTGAAGTGTGCCCGACATTCAAGGACTCATCTAAGAGCCGCAAGCGACATTCCAACATGACTCGTCTCAGGAGAAGCCACCCCTCCCTGGCCCCTTGGAAATCCTCCACCACAGTCCATCTTTCACGATCATAAAGCACCACATTACCAATCTGCCAGAATATTTCCCTTAAACACAGGTGCAAGGGTAGTTGGGGTAATAATCCATACTATTTTCTGCAAGGGAGAGAGTTCCAAAAACCCCATACCTTCTGGGACTTTCTGTAAGCTTTAAGAAAAAATAGGAAAAAAATACACATTACAGTGTTTCTACCTTCAATACATTTCTAAAGAACAAAGAATAAAGCTTAGGATCACAAACAACACCAAAACTCAATAAATGTAAACTAAATGTGTGTATTTCATTGGTAGTCTATGTGTGAGTAAACACCAGAATTTTTGAAATAAGAATTCTTGCACTTCAAAAAAAGAATTCACCAATGAATACCTATGAGAGGTGCTTTTCCGTTGAGACCACACCACGTGTGGGGAGAAACCATCCATGTGGCAGTCAGACTGCCACACCTGACACCGTGGCCACAATCACCACCTACACGCCCTCAAGGAGAAAACTACTGAACGTTCCCCAGAGATCATGATAAACTTCAAAAGTGAAGTAAAGAAAAATGTAAATTAGAACGTAAGGGCTATACTGTGAATCCTTTTATTCAGATTATGAAATATTTCAAGGACACAGGAAAAGGTGAAGTGATTTTAAAAATCCATTCAACGTTACCAAATCTTGGCATTAAAAAAAAGAAAGAAACCCAAATTCCTTTTTTTTTTTTTTTCAAAGAAACAACATATTACAGAGACACAGCTGAAGCTGCTTGTCCCCCATTAGGAAAGGTAATAAGCACCCTCAGACTCTGCTGGTTATGAAAGATTATGTATCCACAAAAAATACAAATATTTTTGCATATTTTAAACTGTTTAAGTTATTCTATTGTCTATATCCTTTTTCTCCTTGCCTTTCTCAGTTTTGATGAGATTTATCCACATCTTTTTAAAATTTATTTAAATTCAAGTTAGTTAACACATAGTTTAGTATTTGGTCTCAGGACTGAGAACCCAGTGATTCATCGCTTGCACACAGCACCCAGCACTCATCCCAACAGGTGCCCTCCTTCATGCCCGGCACCCACTTCGCCCACCCCCCACCGCCCCTCCAGCAACCTTCCGTTTGTTCTCTGTGTTCAAGAGTCTCTTATGAGACTCTTAAAGGAACGTATACATTTTCAATCTAGTTCATTCATTTTTACTCACTGTGTATTATTCTACCTTATGGATATGTTACAATTTAATTTTCCAATCTCTTTTACATCGCTTGCCACTGTAGGATGCTGAAAAATGCTGTAAGACCAAGAACTCTATTTCTGGGTGCAACCGTACGAGGGCCTGTTCCTCATGGAGAGATCGATCGCCATGCGGTGCGCCTGCAGCTTTCCTGGAGAGTACGGATTGCGCTCGCGCGTAGTTGTGCCGCTGCCCGGAGGAGGGTTCCTGACGCTCCGAATCTTCCCCAACAACTCTTACTGGCAGACTTCCGTTTTTGCCAACCTGACGTATATGAAATTAACTCATCTTAACCTTCATTTTATTCATGAACATTCAGTGTGAGCATCTTTTCCCGAGATTACGGACCATTCTAGTTTCTTCTTCTATGGAGTAACTCTTCACATCCTACATCCATTTTGTCTTGTCTTTTCCTTTTTGTACATAGTCTATTTTTCATATGCTGGATACTAAGCCTTAAAAAAACTTTGCCTACAGAAGGTCACAAAGATAGCCACTTACATTTTCTTTTAAAATTTTTTCAAGTTTTCCTTTTTATATTTTAGTCTTATGATGTAAGAAAAGAGACCTAACACCCACATATCTTTCAAGAGGAGAATGGCTGAATAAAGTGCAGTATATCCATGACGGAGCACTGTTTTAAAAATGGGGTGGGGCAGGGGGGACAAAGAACCTGTCTATAAATGACAATGAAGTGATCTCTGAAATACATTACAAAACACACACACACACAGTACAAAATGGCTTTTGCTATCCTTTGGTCTGAAGAAGGAGAGAATATTTCAGAGGTCATTTTAGAGTCAGTTCAACATACTGGTGCAAGAGACAACCAGAGGCCACATTTTCAACCAGGCCGCTGGGGAACCGGGCTCGGCGGCAGGGCCGTGTCACGTGTGGCTCTCGCCACAGCCCGAGCAGCCCGGCCGGCGCAGGGGGCAGGGTCCCCCGGGGGGTGTGGACGCCACCTCGCGTAGCAGCTTCGTGGCCCGCACGCACCAGTCTCTCTCGTAACAGCTCCACACATGACAGCTTGGTCTTAGGTTTCCAGAAGCACAGAGCCAGAAAAGCTTACTGCAGTCACAGTCTCACACAAAACAGGAAAGGGTTTTCTTAACTCTCTACCCATAGATAAATACGGGACACGGGACCACTGGAGGGTGGGCAGGTAGATAAAATGAGATAAAAAGATCTAAATATCTCTAAAATAAATAGCACATAATACAAAAGTTACACAGATAAACAGAAGTTGAGGGATTCACACATAGTGTAACAGTTAGCAGTCAGTAGAGCGGACGGGAAGTGAGGCCACGCCCACTCTTCGTATCAGAAAGGGAAGAGCTGGCTCTGGCTCGGGACTGTGTGTCTTTCCTTATGAAAAACATCACCAACGAAGGCTCTTCGACAGGAAAATAATCTAATTCAAATCTGATCGAACCTATAAACCTATATGGGAGACGCAGGAGCAGCATTTTCAAGGACGCCACGCTGTCTGTGTTGTTCGCTAGGTTCAATCAGCAGCAGCAAGTGTGGAAAGGCCTAGGAACCATGACTGTTTTCCTTAACAGATCCATTTCAAGGACTAAAAAATAAACACAAAATTAAGAAGGATGAGGGAATCTATAGGTTTAAAGAGGATTAAGACACAAATTAGAAAGGAGACACACAGACCTTGATCTGATCCTGCTTCAAACAATCTAGAAAATAATCATTTACAAGCCAGTTAAGGAACTCTAATAGGACATATTAATTGGTAGGTGTTTAATGATATTGGCAACGTTATCTAGTTTAAAAGACTGTTTATCTTCTCCAGATACAGATGGATTACGAATGACACCATGTCAGCGTTTTGCTTCAAAATAATCCAGAGGCAAGAGCGTGGAGAAATGAAGCACGAGTGACATGGGAGCGGCAGTGAGATGACCCTGGCAGGGACTGAACACAGACGACGATGGCAGGGACACGTGGGCCAACGCCGTCCCCTCAGCGACTCACAGGCTCCACACACACCTGGACACACACACACTCACACGTGCACCTCGTGTACACACGCACCATACACACGTCCTGCATGTGCACACACAGCCCCACCCCACACACAAGCCCTGTGCATACCACACATACCACACGCACACACACCACACACACACACAAGCCCTGTGCACACACGCACATACACACACCACACACACATACCACACACACCTCACACACATCCTGCACACATGCACACACATAGCCTCACCCACATACACACACAAGCCCTGTGCACACCACACACACACACACCCATACACCCACATACACACACACACCTCACACACATCCTGCATGCGCACACACACATAGCCTCACCCACACACACACAAGCCCTGTGCACACCACACATACACACCCACACACACACATCCTGCACACATACACACATAGCCCCACACACACACAAGCCCTGTGCACACATGCACACACACACACCACACACACATATCACACACACATGCACATACACACACACAAAGTCCTGTGCACACATGCACGCATGCACACCACACACACATGCACCCACACACCCACAAGTCCTGTGCACACATGCACGCACACACACACACGCCCTGTGCACACATGCACGCACGCACACCACACACACACACACACACACACTCTCCAGTCCCCCCTAACAGCCCAGACTATAGCCCCATCATGCTCAAAGCAGCCCTTCAGATTTTCGTTTCATCTTCACTGTCAGCTTCTGGATATTTCTGTTCTTTTCCCAAAAATTCAGTTGTGTCTCTGCAAGGACTATCCAGCATTTTTAAGTCTTTTATAGTGAGAGGGTTTGTGGGGTGTCCACTCAGCCACACTGGTATAGACAGACACCTTTTAAGATTCTGTTCTTGTTCTATTCAGATTTTCTAAATTTCACAACCAGTCAGCTTCTGCCAGAAGCCCTGATATCACAAGACACAGATTCTGTAACTGGCATGATTTTTGGACCAAAGTAAAAGAGCCACAACGTGCAACAACCCACAAATAACGTGCTGCAGTTCCATGAATTTAAGCGATTATGAAAGAAGATGAAGAGAATCTCCCATGTGCCCTCTAAGTATCCTGGCTGATCATTTTAAAGATAGAAAAGTCAGTCAAAGGCATGATGGGATTGTAACCACACACTTAATATTGCCTGAAACCAAACTACTTTGGCAAATATGAGAGACACTGAGTCTATTTGCAGACATATATGCAACCACAGTATCGTTTATATATGTAAACCATGAAGGATAAGGAACTTTTTAAAAATGAGACTAACCTAGCAATTTTACTTAGAAGCTACCCTCAAAAACTAACTGAGGAAGGCCATGCAAATGGCTTTAGCCATGAGAAGGTTCTCTCTGGAAAAATAACGGCAAAAAACTTAGATGGACAATAGTGAGCCTCTGGGATAAATGGCGACACCTTCATGTGACGGAATGTCATTATCCTTTTTTTTTAAATGTTTTATTTATTTTTGAGAGAGAAAGACAGCATGAGAAGGGGAAGGTCAGAGAGAGACAGGGAGACACAGAATCCGAAGCAGGCCCTAGGCTCTGGGCCGTCAGCACAGAGCCCAACACGGGGCTTGAACCCGCGAACCGTGAGATCATGACCTGAGCTGAAGTCAGACGCTTAACCAACTGAGCCACTCAGGCGCCCCTGTCATTATCCTTTAAAAAATAATACTGAAGTTCTACTGACTTTGACACACATTCCTAACAGGTCATGGAGTAGAAAAAATACAGATTACCGAAGAGTACGGAGTTAATCCGGTTTCTAGAAGAAGATTCTAACAGTATGTGCACGCGCGGCAGCTGAGAGGGGGGACTCTGTGACCGCATGTGTGCGCATGTATCCAGGCACAACACGTATGAATTTGAAAGGGACATAAGATCAGGATTTTTAGTTTATCTCAGGGAAGTAAGCAGTTCAGTCCTCTGTATTCTGTACATTCTGAATTTTCTATACTAAATAAACATGTAAGCCCAAAAGTCATAAAAGTTATAAACATCACCTGATAAAAACAAATTAGGATAGCATCACCTACTTTAAGTTTCCTGATATTATAATTTAGGAAAATTGCAATGACCTCACCCAACATCTTTCTCCCCAGTAAAACAGCAGAAAATACATTTATGACTTCCCAAACTCCCCCAGTCCCTGATCTTGAAGATTTATAGGATACATTAACAGACTGGAAAAAAACAGGAAAATAAAACAGCAAAGAAAAACAAAAAGATGGTGGAGGGCATTTGTGGGGAAGAGCACTGGGTGTTGTATGGAAAACAATTTGACAATAAAATATTATGGAAAAAAAAGTTTATAAGGCAAGGATTAATAAACTCACACCTAACCTACATGGTTTTCTCTTACATCCACTCACTCCTTCCAGAAGCCTGTTCACAGCCACTCACTCATCTGACTTGTGAGAAAGTCACCAACTCCCTACATCTCCCAATGATGTAAGTATTACACACGAAGTACCATTTACCAATGGTTCAAAAAGGATCCCCAACTACTTGGGGAGAAAAGAATGGAAAAACTACTTGTAATTTTTTGTTTTGCTCAATTTCTCCATTTACTAGAATATTCAGAACACATGCTTTGTGATTCAAGGGAGTTCCCGTCACCATGGCTGTGGTCGCTCACTTTTCACATCACAGTGTACGGAACTAAGACTTGTTTTGGATGCAGCAATACTCTGCCACTTAGCACATTTATCAGAAAGACGACCCTCTCAGAGGTGATGACACAAAATAAAATCCAGAGAATCCACGTGGCGGCTGTCTGTTGGTCGTGTAAGGACGGTGACACGCAAGCAGCTAATGCTGGTGACAGGGAAACTGAGCAAACTCGCTCAGCACGCTGGCACCCACTAGTGAACAGGAGCACGATTCCGAAGGGGATGATCATCTGGTTAGTCTAGTTTATGACGAAAGCTCACTACAGTTTCCTATTCCAAATGGAGACGCAGGCTACTTGCTGACTGCAAATAACTATGAAAACATGCAGTAGCTACTAACCCCAAACTCCACGTATTATCATAAGAAAAATAAAGCATGTGCCTAATGGCTGCTGGTTAAATTGTAAGTGGTTAGTACTGTCATCATCTACCTTTCTAGAGAACAGTCCAGCACTGTCTATCCAGAGCCTTCCAAATGTGGCCAATACCTGTCGTAATCTATTATCGGTGAACACAAAGATGAATACAATAGGATGTTCACTACGGCAGAGTCCACGGAATCCAAACACTGAGAGGCAAATGGTTCGACAGTGGGGAAAGGATTAAATTGTTGTAAAGCCACAAAATTAAAAATTATATATTGGTTTTTTTTTCAATGTTTATTTATTTTTGAGAGAGAGACAGCACGAGCAGGGGAGGATCAGAGAGAGAGAGGGAGACAGAGAATCCGAAGCAGGCTCCAGGCTCTGAGCTGTCAGCACAGAGCCCGACATGGGGCTCCAACCCACTGACCTTGAGACCATGACCAGAGCCAAAGTCAGCCGCTCAACCGACTATATATTGTTTTTAATGTTCTTGGAGAATATTTAATGACAAAGTACTATCAGGATAAATCTACACATTTGGATCTTAATTTTATAAGTGTTTGCATAAAATACACAGACA
>NC_043704.1:152394618-152395890 GCF_006229205.1 Suricata suricatta
GACCTTGAGACCATGACCAGAGCCAAAGTCAGCCGCTCAACCGACTATATATTGTTTTTAATGTTCTTGGAGAATATTTAATGACAAAGTACTATCAGGATAAATCTACACATTTGGATCTTAATTTTATAAGTGTTTGCATAAAATACACAGACACACAGACAAAAGACTAAAAAGAAACAGACCAAGCTGTTAACAGTAATTATCTCTGGGCAGTGAAATTACAGCTGATTTTGTCTCATTCTCTCGTTTCTTCTAAGCTTTCTACACTGAACAGTACTACCTTGCAACTTAAAGGAATAGTATGAACGCTCCTGGGGACTGAGTTTCAGCTTTAAAGGGCTGATGACACACAGGCAACAAGCCCCCAGAGAGCGCACACGCAGCTGCTCTTCTGTCCAACCAGAAGGAGTGCAGCGGCCTGGGCCCCAGGTCCCCTCCTCTCCCGCTCATTCTCATCTGTCAACAAGCAAACACTCGGGATAAATGCTCAACTTACCAATAAGAAGGTTGGTAAACCTGCCTAGGAAACACACATGGATATGTTTTAATGTATTTTTCTTTAAGAAAAAATAAAACTATGGCCACTCTGTCAAAATCTGAGGAAGGCTAACATCATGACCCCACATGAGCAGGGTCCCAGACTCTTCCCATTGGCCTCCCCTCGCCCCACCCCCAACTCACTAGGTTCAGGGCTGGGGACCTTCTTTCTATTTCCAGATCCTCCCAAGCTCTCGCACCTCACAAGGAAACTCAACTATAAAGTCTTCCCCCAGAACTTCACAGGGCAAACTCCTTATCATTCAGGGCTCAGCTGAACATCACCTCCTTAGAGAGGCCTTGCCCGACTCCACCCACCCAGGGGATGGTACCTGGCTGCACTCCCTGCACACTGCCTACTGCATTAACAGTATCCAAAACTGTTGTGTGTCCTTGTTTGTCGGGCATGAGCATTGGCTCTGACACGTTACATTATGAAGAACCCGGAAGTGGAATTTTGTGGTTACACTACAACCCATCCCTCAGAGAGCAAAATTAATTTACGCATTCAGACCCGAGGTTCTCTTCCCACCGGTGGAAAGCGTGGACGCCCACCCAGCCCAGCAGTAAGGCAGGGCTCTCCATGCCCTCGGGGGCAACCGCAATCCACTGGAGAATCTGGATTTCCACCCCAACATGGCCAGCACCAGACATCGGACCTCCTTTCTCTGCCAGTTCCACGTCAGGAGGGGCCTACTCAAACAGACCGAAATAAAATCCAGTCTTAAATCA
>NC_043704.1:152395990-152397886 GCF_006229205.1 Suricata suricatta
CATATCCACCCCCCTCCCAGGCTTCTGGGTCACAGATCACTCTGCAGCAGACACCCGGAGAGAGAAGACACGTTGAGGAAGGCTACAGAGAGACTATAGCCATGTGATTTTGTGATCAGACTTGGATACTTATAAACTCTACATTAATTAAAAGAATATCAAAGGATTATTAGAAGGAAACTAAGTTAAAACCAGGAGAAAAGGAGCCGTCCATGTGCTTTGTATTAGCCAAGTATTAGACAAATCCAAGTAAGCAGACAACATAAAGGGACCCTCCCCACAGAAGGCAAAGCACATGGGAAAGACATGGGGGCTGAGGAGGAGGAGGCATAAAAAATATTATCATAATAGAAAGACTCATAAATTTTCTAACATTCCATTACGAAAATGGGAAATGCAGGCAGAGCCATTCACTGGATTTCTATTTTAATCTAAAAGACTCATACAGGATCTTCAGATGAATGGCCTGTGGTACAGACGTTTGGCAAAGTTCAAAAACGTCCCCTGAGATGAAAAATAAATTCTACAGAGATGGTATCACTTGTTTTCTCCTACAATCGCTACGGCTCACCAACAATGTTTAAATACAGTAATAGTGAGATCACAGTCAAACCTTCTCCTGGATTAGCCTCTGAAGATGAATCCCACAGGACAACATGGAGGTGAACAAGGTCAGCATGTACTGCTGAACCTTGCAGATGGCGGAGGCCAGTGAGGCTATCACGGAGTTCAGTCCCACCTTCTCAAGAACATTCTGGAAGGCAGCAGGGGAATGGCGAGTGACTCTACACAAGGCCTGCAAAGACAAGAGAACACAACTGTCAGCCGACCCCAAGTGCCTTGACCCGGCCTCGGGACCATAACACGCTTCTGTGTAAAGGAGTGGAGGACACCTCCCTGACTCCTTCATTACTTATTCTGGCCTAAGAAAGTCAGAACGTCTCACATTTTCAGACATAAAACAGCAATCCAGACACCCATAAAAACTGAAGTTGCTGAAAGACAACAGAGACTCTTATGATAAGCATGCAAATTATAAAGGGTTAACTAAAGACAAACTAATTTATAAGTCGGCATAGAAAACTTTCCCTTGAAGTAATAAATCACTTTTTGCAGACACTAAGCTAAGGAGTGAAAAAACAGCCATAAAAATAAACACCTAACATTCATTGTTTAGCATGTGAAAAATTCTCTCAGAATATCTGAATACTATCACATTTAATTCTCCCAATAACATAAGAAAAGTATTATTATAACCTATTTTATTTACAATAGATCTAAGGCACAGAATATTTAAGTTACTTGCCCAAAGGCATATAGCTGGTCAGGGGCAAAGCTGGAATTCAAACCAAGATAATCAGACATCTGAGCTTTTCCTAACTGGCTCACGATCTAGTAGGGACGAGACATACTAAACAGAATTTAATGAGCGCTCTAACAGAAGTGAGTTCACTGAATTATGCTTGGAAGAGAAGGTAAAGCAATCAACAATGGTCACATAGGAAGAGAATCCTGAGCCAGTTTTTGAGAGGTAAGTGGCAAGTGGACCGAGTGGAAAAGCATATTCTAGCCAGGACCTAAATGTGAGACCTAAAACTATAAAAATCCTTGAAGAGAACACAGGCAGTCATTTCTCCAATATCAGACTTAGCAACATTTTTCTAGATATGTCTCCTGAGGCAAAGAAATAAAAGGACAAATAAACTGTTGTGAAAGGTTTCTGCACAGCGAAGGAAACGACTGATGAAACAAAAAGACAACCTATGAATGAAAAATGATACTTGCCAATGACTTCTCTGATTAAGGGGTAGTATTCAAAACATATGAAAAACAATGCCCAAAAAACAAATAAACTAAAAAATGGTCACAAGACATGAACAGTTAGATCACCAAAGA
>NC_043704.1:152397986-152418094 GCF_006229205.1 Suricata suricatta
AAATTGGTGCAGCCACTGGAAAACTGTATGGAGGAGCCTCAGAAAGCTAAAAATAGAACTACTTTATGATCCAGCAATCACCCTATTGGATATTTACCAAAGAAAACTAACTCAAGGGGACACGTGCACTCCTAAGTTGACTGCAGCATTATTTTAAACAGGCAAGATATGGAGGCCGATCAAGTGTCCTGGCTGATGAATAGATAAAGAAGATTTGGTACACACACACACACACGAATATTCATTAAAAAAAAAAAAGAATGAAATCTTGCCATTTGCAGTGACATGGATGGAGCTAGAGAGTATAATCCTAAACAAAATAAGCCAGTCAGAGAAAGACAAATACCGTTATGATGTCACTCATATGTAGAATTTAAGAAACAAAACAAATCAGCAAAGGGAAACAAAAAAGGAAAGAGCAACAACTAAGAAACAGATTAACTCCAGAGAATCCACTGTCGGCTGGCAGAGGGGCAGGGGGAGGGACCGGGGACTAAAGAACACACTGACCCTAACGAGCACTGAGTACACACAGAACAGCTGAATCACCGCATTGTCCACCTGGAGCCAGTACCACAGCACGTGTGAACTGCGTGTGACTGGGGTTTTTAAATATTAAGTTACAAACAACTTCCAGCCGGAGAGAAGAGCACATGTGTTCACACGGATCCACAGGGATCCGGAGCATGTTTTCAGAAGCAGAAGTTGATGCTGTGATAACATACTTCAGGTGAAGAAGGAAAATCAAACAGTAGGAAAGGGGGAAATGTGAGGATTCACTAGAAGAGCAGGCTAGAGCTAGACTTGCTCTATCAAACCAGGACTTTGGAATTTTGGGCCATACACAATCAATGGGAAGATCTCAAAAGTGTTTAAGCAAAACAGGATGGTCACATTCTGTGCATAGATGGGAGACTCCAAAGAGAAACTTAAGCCAGAACCAGTTTTACAAAAACATTCATTGTAATTAAAGTCCTGTAACCTCTTTCATGATTTACATTTTAAACAGATCGATAATGGTGCACACATACCTTGATCAATAATGAAAAGATCAAATAGATAAATGGTGAGAAATATGTCGAAAGAAAAGCAAAGAGGAAGGGAAACGATAAAGCTTCAAAAATATTTTCAACTTCTTGAATATCTCAGGGAAAAATAAAAGTATTTTTTCTACCTCCCAAAATGAACTTCCTTTAAAAGTTACTTTTACTGATAAAATAGGAAAACAAGTGTTGGTTAGTATAAACTCAATCTTCCACCAAAATGAACAGTTTAAAATAAATATATTTACTCAACGTTAACCTTACTTCTAATCCTCATGAAAATGCTAATGTGACCTCATTATAACCAGAAATGGAAAGGCAGTACAACTAATAACAGTGAAAACCTCTAGGTAGAGGGACCCTCTCCAAACGCCGTCTCCTAGGGGTGGGCCTGGGAGGGAAGAAGCGGAGAAAAGACAGGGAGGTCCTCACCCTCTTATGTGTGTGCTCCTCAAAGTTTGCAAACAAACACATATGATTTTATACTAATTTCTAAATTATGTTCTGATGCCATGACTGTATTAGGCATTTTGTAGTTATAGGGAATAAACATTGAAGGAAAGTCTACATTATTAATAATGTATATTTACTACTGTTTCTGAAATTACTGAACCAACAAACGCACTGAAAACGGAGCATCTGCAAAGCACTAAGTATATGCTGTTCTGCTGAAGCAAATGATTGTACGGGACAATCATCACTGACCACTGAAAACAGGATCTCAAAGCAATGCCTGTATCCCCATGCTCACTGCAGCGTTACTGACAATATCCAAGACACAGGCGCAACCTAAGTGTCCATCCCTGGGTGAGTGGATGAAGAAGATTGGTATATACGTAACATACATACACAATGAAGTATTATGCAGCCACGAGAAAAGAGGAAATTCTGCCATTTGCAACGAAATGGACAGACCTTTAAGGCCTTATGTTAAATGGGATAAACCAGAGGAAAAATGGCAGCTACTATAGGATATCTAAGTCCTGACATATGGACTCACAAAAAGCTGAGCTCATAGAAACAGAGACTGGAACAGCAGCTACCTGGGGGCCGGGGGATGCCGAAGATGGGAAATGTTGAACAAGAAGCACAAACCTCCAGTTTCGTGGTGAGTAATTCCGGGAATCTAACGCACACCATGGTGATTACAGGTCGTAATACAGTTGTATATGTGTGAGAGTTGTTAAGAGAATGAAAAGAAGAAATGCTAACTGTCAGAAGCCACCACGTTTTTCTGGCTGCCTCAGGCAAGGATTATCACTCTCCCGGGGAGTGGACCAGTAAACAAGATTTGCATCTGGAGGCTGGAGATTGCCATTTCCTGGTCCAAGATTTTGGCGTCGGTCATGCTGGGCCAGACATAGAGTGGCCAAGGTGCACAAAAGATCAAAACCGCATTTTGGATTATTCAGTGCTAGCTTCCCCTCCGCAGCATTGCAAAAGCAAGTCTGGGCGCTTCTTCTGATATGCATTTGACTCTGTTTACCTGGTAACCAATCCGGGTCAGTTCTCTGCCCCAAAAATCTATATAAGAGGATTTTCTTAATAAAGGAAGGAGAAGAAGAAGAATAAAGAAGCTAGAGGCTTGATCGGAATCCGTGTGCTGTCTTCACTTTCTGCGTCTCCCTTCTCCCGCCCCGTTTTTCTCTCCCTCCCTCAGGTGAAGGACCGCTCAAAGCTCAAAGCCGGGCCGGGGACGAGCGCGCCTGGACCTGGCGAGCTGGCGCACCACAGAACCCGCAATGCCGCTCCAGCCTGGGGTGGAAGCGGACAGCGGACGAGCAGTCCCCGGGCCCCGGCTTAAGACAGCTAGCCACGTGATGTGATGCGATGCGGGGGTTAGCTAACACTGTGGTGGCGATCACTTTACAATATATCCGTGCATCAAACCATGACATGGCACATCTTAGACTTACACAGTCAAGGACATCTCAGTAAAGCTAGAAAACACAACAGTAATCACTGACTCTATTTCAAACATATGCCAGGGATCTGCATTCATTGACAGATAGCCATATCAGAATGAAATACCTGGGGGGAGCGGGGAATCAATCTCTTCTGTGGACACCTTTCAAATCGTATTTCAGTCTCTCCGCTTCCTTCCACAGGAGTTACGGATGGCTAAGTTAGACATGATAATTTGGAAACCACAAAGTATGGTTCTTGAAGTCTAAAGCTCAAATTGTGTATTTTTCAGTAGGAAAGCCGCAACTAATATCTGAAAACAGGATTATGGAAAATGAATTCACTAAAAACAAATCTGATTCCAAAACATTAAAGTCTTTACAACTTATTTCGGAGCGCCTGGGTGGCTCAGTGGGTTAAGCAGCCGCTTACTGATTTCAGCTCAGGTCATGAGCTCACGGTGGCTCATGGGATCCAGCCCCGTGTCTGGCTACACACTCATAGCGCAGAGCCTGCTTGGGAGTCTCTCTCTCCCCATCTCTCTCTGCCCCTCCCCTGCTTGTGCAGGTGCATGCATGCGCTTACTCTGTCTCAAAATAAACAAACTTGAAAAATAACTCATTTATAATGTATCTAAGGAGACTGCTGTATAAAATCAAAACAGAATTATTTTATTGTTTAATCCAAGACTTTAAAAAAATTTTTTTAAGCTTATTTATTTCTTTAGAGAGAGAACGAGAACCTGAGCAGGCTCCATATTGCCAGCATAGAGACTGACATGGGGCCCAGTCTCATAAACTGTGAGATCATGACCAAAGCCAAAATCAAGAGTTGGACAGGTCACCAACTGAGCCAGCCAGGTTCCCCAAAAGAGCATTTGAAACGGAGACCCTGAAGGTCATGCGACAATCAGAACTTTTGAGCAAAATTAAGGGTTCTCCAAACAGAGACTTCAAGAACCAAAAGACGGTCACTGGCATTTTAAAAATTGTTAGAGCAGCTGTCACAGCAAAACTGACAAAATCCCTACCTGATCCTAATGAGGACATTTCTTGATAAAAGATTTGTCCAGACTACTTCTAAATGTATTCAAACCACCAAGAGGGCGACTGGAATGTCTCATCTTCTGAATGCTGCTCGGAAGTCTAACAGACTTTCCATTTTAAAAAGCTCATGCAGACAATAACCTTTAACCCTCCACTTCTGGATATCAAACACGGCTGAGCGCTTCATGGAGGCTCAATAGCACATTAGTGCTTGTATTTTCTGAATCAAAAAAATCAAATCTCAAGTCTGATCCTCAGTGATCTGGTTTTGAACTATTTACTTATTAAAATAGTGCTTGAGACCATATTTCAAACCTGGGGACAAAACATTTCTAGCCCAAAACCCACTTCAAAAATGTGCTTCAGAAAAATACAGTGTTACCTCCAGAATTCCTGACAGTCTATATCATAAAAAGCAATTTCTAAGAAATAGACTAAGACAAAAGTGGAGACCACATATCGGTTACGAACATGGACAGAATCATCATGGAATAAAAACTTTAAAAACCATTTCTAGTTTGTCTTGTTTTTGTTTTCTTCATGTCCTATCAAAACAATCTTGGGAGCTTCCCTAAACTACACACACTCTCATCTGATTCCTAAGAGATCTTACGATATATCAGAATAGGGGTAGGGAGTGTATAAAGTGGGGGAAGTATGGGGCGCTTGGGCCACTCAGTAGGTTAAGCGTCCGACTTCGGCTCAGGTCATGATCTCACAGCTCGTGAGTTCAAACCCCACATCAGGCTCTGTGCTGACAGCTCAGGCCTGGAGCCTGCTTCAGATTCTGTATCTGGCTCTGTCTTTCTCTCTCTGCCCCTCCCCCCTCTCTCTCAAAAATAAACATTAAAATAAAGAAATAAAGTGCAGGAAGTTGTGTTGCTTGAAAAGCTTCCCACCAACCCCAGAGAAAACCACTATGCTGTAAAATTCTTCACTTTTCACCCCCTTCCTCTCAGCCATCAGTAATTATGCTACCCCAGTTCTCTCTGTCTCCTGGCGGCCATCTTATTCGATCGAAGTCTACAGGCTTCTCTGGTTCCCACTTCGGTTAACAGAGAGATTCCCTGGAACCCTAATAATTCTAGTGATTTTTATCCATCCAATACATTTCCTAAGGCAGGTCTACTCCACCCAATAACCCATCCCTAAGCCAAGGAGGCATTCCTGAGTGGGAAGGAGAAATTCCCCTTCTTTCACGCCACAGGAAGCGGGTATTTTCCAAGAGCTCCAAAGGGTGGAATTGCCTGGAGGCTTGTGAACATGTAGATTACTGAGCCTTTTCTCCCAGAGTCCGTCCTATTCGGGTCCGTGTCAGGGGCCAAAAACCTGTATTTCTAACAAGATCCAGGTGATACTGATGCTGTTGGTCTGGGGACCACATTGGTACAGGGGAAAGTATGGGACCAAGAGAGGACCAGGAGAAATGGGTAAGAAAATCAGTGACGAAGGCAGCAGACACGCAGACACAGACTGTCACAAGCAAACAAGTAACAGATCGGGACCCCAACACTGAGCACCTCTCTTCTCTAGCCGGAGCTCATGCATTCCTCTGGCTAATAGGGACCTACCAAGTACCCATCTCGTGTGCTCAGGAAGAGAGCAAGAGGAAAACGGCTCCTACCTTCCAGGGGTGACACCAACGGGGGAAAATTGTGCTTACGTACATTACATAAATACAGCTACAGTCACTGCTATGAGCAAAAATACAAAGAGATTCAAGAACCCAGGAGATGTGCGGGGCGCCTGGGTGGCTCAGTCACTTAAGCCTCCAACTTCGGCTCAGGTCAGCATCTCACGATTCAGGAGTTCAAGCCCCACTTCGGGCTCTGTGCTGACAGCTCAGAGCCTGGGGCCTGCTCTGGATTCTGTGTCTCCCTCTCTCTCTGCCCCTTCTGAATCATGCATGTGCACGCTCTCTCCCTCAAAAATTAATATACATTAAAAAAATTAAGCTGATACTTGAAAGATGAAGACTCACTCAGCCATGTGAAAAGAGCATCAGGCACAGGGAACAGCAAGGCAGAAAGTCCTGAGGCGGTGCTTGGAAACCCCAGAAAATGTCGGAACAAACTGGTTGAAGCAGAGAGAGTGAGAAAACGAGCTTTGGGAGATTTGACAAATAAAGACAGACAGGAGCCAAACCGTCTAAGATCTCAAAGGTTCTGATAACAATTCTCATCTCTGGCACCAAGTGAGTACATTAACCTTCAGCGCATATTCCTGAGAAAATCTGGAAAAGGAGAGAAGGGAGCTCAGGTCCGTAAGGCATGCTGAGGGGAATCGAGGGTCACCCCTTGCTAGGAATCCGTGTGACGTGGCTCCAGAACGCGAGTTTTCAGTTTCCATAAACTCGGTCTTTAATAAATCGCCATGTAAATCTGTTTACAGGACAGAAACAATCTTGCGATGATGTTATTAGCATAACTGTGCTTTAGGATTCCCCAACGACAATCTTCTGCTGTGCCCACACACACTCATCGTTAGCAGAGCCCTTCCGGCCTCCTTGGCCTGGTCCCCGCAGCACGGAGGCGTGTTTAATGCTATGAAACACCTGCTCACGGTGTGGAAGCGAAGGCCCCGCTGAGCCCCTGCAGGAACACTCCTAACGTGTCACCAAAGACCTGGCCTCAAACAGAGACACGAACAAGATACAGGCGTGGCTTTAGAGGAGACCATAGTCACTAAGGAACTCCAATCCAATAAGCGAAGGTATCTAATTTACGTAGCAAAATGTGTCCCCAGCTTCAACAACAAACACAGCCCCGAAAGTGAAAGCACTCACCAATCAAAACTTCTACTGGTGTCGACCCTTCAGGGAACACAGTGCGAGTGTTGAGAAGTGTCAGCCGCGGGGAGGGGGGCCGTGACTGCACGAAGCACACTCTGTGCGGACAGGGGTGTCGGTGGGGCAGGCCGACCGTGGCAGGACCAGGCAGGTGGCTGCCGCACACGTCCAGGGGCAAGACAGCGGGGAGAGGGAGATGGGGCCAGACGGACACTTCGGGACGAGCGTCTCGACACAGGGTAAGCAGCTGCACGAGGGCAGTGAGGTAGGAGTTAAGGGCGGGGAGGGCACGAAAAATGACACCCAACCCTTCATTCCCCCTAACCACCACCTCTCCCCGTCCCCTCCTGAGGTTCAGTAGGTCAGAGCCTGAAGCGAGGGGGCAGCGAGGGGATAGGAGCAACCATGCACAAGTGGCAGTGGCAAGGAAGACAGAGGATGGCACAGTGGACGGAGGTGGCCAGACGGGACAGAGCACGGACTTCGCTGATGGAACAAATCAGTGCAGATACGAAGAACCACAGAGACCAGGTCTGTCTCTGGGGGTTACACAGACAGAAAGGGAGAAGGCCAGAAAGAATCTTACGAAGTGTCGACACGAATGTATAAGTTTTGTTCCAAACATGTACAATCACACACACACACACACACACACACACACGTGCGCGCGCGCATTTATAAATATGTGTGTATGTATGGATAGATTTTTTTCTAACTCTGAATATTAAGACCTAGAAACAAAGACACCCAATAGAGAGAAGCACGAAGAGCACTCTGATCCTGTCTTCTAAACACCAAAGGTTCCCTGAAGAAATGACAGATTCCAGAGCTGGCAGAGAGCAAGTCCAAATTAACCCAGAACACCGTGTGGTGTCAGAAAATAATGACGTGCTCAAACACAGTGACAGAAAGAGGTCCATGGAACACAGAGGCCAGCCTGAAGGGATCACACTGGCCAGATCCAGGAGGACTCAGCATCCAAACAAATAATAATACAAATAATAATAGGAGCAGTAGTATCACATTAAGAGCCACTGAATAGTTATTCATCACAATAATGGTAGAAATACACAAATGCACGCAGGAGGAGAGAAGGCGCTTCTTAAATAGAGCACCAGCCAGTACCAGCACTGTTTTTCTACACTAAGAATGGTTTTTACATTTTTAAAAGGTTGTAGAAAACAAAACGAAAAGAATGTGTAACAGAGACTATACGTGGCCTGCAAAGCCCAAGATATTTATCATCTGGCCCTTTTACAGAACACGCGTGCCAACCTCCGACAGAGAAGGAGGAATCCAGACAGAGGGTCGTCCTACGGCAGCCCTCACAGCCCGTTACAGGCGGGCCTCCGCGGTGCTCACGAGGTTTCAGGAGGAAGCGCCACACACACACAGGCGGAGCCTCCCCTACAAAACAGAAGCCCTGTAGTCTTTAAAACTGTCAAAAACATGAAGTACAGGGGCACCTGGGTGGCTTGGTCGGTTGAGTGTCCGGCTTCGGCTCAGGTCATGATCTCCTGGTTCGTGGGTTTGAGTCCCGCTCAGGCTCTGTGCTGACAGCTCAGAGCCTGGAACCTGCTTCAGATTCTGTGTCTCCCTCTCTCTCTCTGTCCCTCCCCTGCTCGTGCTGTCTCTCTCTGTCTCTCAAAAATAAAAAAATTTAAAAATTAAAAAAAAAAAACATGAAGTACAAAAACAGACTGAGGAACTGTTTCATACTGGAGGTGGTTAAAGAGATAGGAAAACAATACGAAACAAGATACAGAATAGGAGCCTGGCTCAACGGTAAGTGAGAATGTTGGGGAACAACCTGCAAAATTTCAGAGCTAGAACAAAAAAGAAGAGGGGCACCGGGCTGGCTCAGTTGGTTAAGCACCCAACTCTGGCTTTCGGCTCAGGTCATGATCTCACGGTTTGTGGGATTGAGCCCCACATGGGGCTCTGCACTAACAGCACTGATCCTGCTTGGGATTCTCTCTCCCTCTCTCTGCCCTTCTCCCACTTGTGCACTCTCTCTCAAAAAGTAAACATTTTCTTAAATTAAAAGCCATATATATAAACCCAAAAATGAAAGTGTGAAATTTAATGCTCAGGTAAAGAAAGGGCTAGAAGGTACACAACTTTGGTGGTAACTGGAAAATTCTTCGCCAAGAAAAGATACCATGCTTGAGTATAAAGATGAAAATGACAGAAACGCGGGGCACCTGGGCGGCTCAGTCAGTTAAGCATCAGGCTTTGGCTCAGGTCATGATCTCACAGTTCATGGGTTCGAGCTCCACATCGAGCTCTATGCTGACAGCTCAGAGCCTGGAGCCTGCTTCCGATTCTGTGTCTCCCTCTCTCTCTGACCCTCCCCTGCTCACGCTGTCTTTCTCTGTCTCTCAAAAATAAATAAAAAACATAAAAAAAATTTTTTAAAGGAAATGACAGAAACCCAATAGGGGCACCTGGGTGGCTCAGTCAGTTAAGTGTCCAGCTCTGGATTTCAACTCAGATCACAATCTTGTGGTTCCTGAGTTCAAGCCCTTCATCAGGCTCTGTGCTGACAGCTCAGGGCCTAGAGCCTGCTTCAGATTCTGTGTCTCCCTCTCTCTCTCTCTCTGTCCCTCCTCTGCTCATGCTCTCTCTCAAAAATAAATAAATGTTAAAAAATAAGAAGAAGAAGAAAAGAATATAAACCCAATTAAAAGAAGACATTTTCTTTTAAGGCCCAGGATTAAAATGGATGTTCTAAGATTCCTAGTAGCCTCAAGGAAGTTCACTGATAGACTTTTCTGACAGTCTTTCTGTAAATACTAATACCATAATTAGGTTTCTTTTCTGTCATTTTGAAATCATACGGCTCCAGAAGCACGCACGCGTGTGTGTGTGTGTGTGTGTGTGTGTGTGTGTGTGAGAGAGAGAGAGAGAGAGAGAGAGAGAGAGAGAGAGAGAGAGAGACATGCTACACACCCTTTGCTTAATGATATTCAGTAAGCAGAAGTGTTAGCCCTTACTCTCCAAAACTGAAGAGGTCAATTTAAGATAAGAACTGGAAAATGTCCTTAAATACCCTCAGGACTGAGCAACATGAAAGTCAGTGGCGATCTTAGCAAGATTAGCCTCAGTAGCATTTTAGGACCAAAGCCATATTGGGTCAAAGAGGAAATGGACTAGAAAGGAGTAACGGTTTGTCACAAGAACTCTTATTTTATTTTTTAATGTTAATTTTTGAAAAAGAAAGAGACAGAGTGTGAGGGAGGGGCAGAAAGAGAGGGAGACACAGAATCTGAAGCAGGCTCCAGACGCTGAGTGGTCAGCACAGAGCCCAGTGTGGGGCTCGAACTCATGGACCAGTGAGATCATGACTTGAGCCAAAGTTGGACACTTAACCGACTGAGTTACGTAGGCGTCCCTATAGCAATTACTCTTAAAAGAGGTATGGGCCATGAAGGGAGATATGCAGCCCAGAGACACTTTGGTGTGTGTGTGTGTGTGTGTGTGTGTGTGTGTGTGTGTGTACGCGCACGCACCTTTTTTTTTTTTAATGGGGTAAAGAATACATGAATGCTGATTAGAAGGATCTAGTAGAGAAGAGGGTTAAAGATTTAGGGAAGAGGGGTGCCCGGGTAGCTCAGTTGGTAAAGCATCCAACTTCGGCTCAGGTCATTATCTCACACACGGTTCATGAGTTTGAGTCCCGCATTGGGCTCTGTGCTGATAGTTTGGACGTGGAGCCTGCTTTGGATTCGGTGTCTCGGTGTGTCTCTCTGTCTCTCTCTCAAAAATGAATAAACATTTTTAAAAAATTAAAAATAAAAATAAAAGGATTTAGGAAAGAAGAAAAAGTGACCATTTGAGTGCAATTCCCACGGGGGGAACGAGGAGAGGGCCGTCTCCGCAGGAGCAGGGGCATCGGCGGCGCCCGGGCGGGTGTAGGCAGACACGCGGACACACTGGGAGAACTTCCCCCGAGGCCGACTGTCTGGGCCAAGTATGAGGGACAGCCGCGTCCTGAGGACGCAGGAGGGAAATGGGGTTGGAGGCTGAAGGGCAGTGAACAAGGGCCAAAAGGGAGAAGTGCAAGAAAGAGCAGGAAACAGGAAGAGGAGACCGCTGATCAAAAAGAGTATTTCCATCAATCAAATGAGCGAGGGCTGTATTTGTTCAACAGACTATTAAATTGATACAACTATGTTAGTGCGTCGTCACACATAATTATCTTTTACACCGAGTCACGACAACCATGTGAGCAAAGAAGCAGACAACCAATCAAAATATAAAAGCTGCAAAACCAGACGCCTGAACATGAACAGGAATTCACTTTATAACTAATTCATGATAAATGCATTTAGCGGAAAAATCTAAAAGAGGGACCTAACAGGAAAAGTCGGGGACCACTAAATATAAACCAAAACAAATGCTGTACCCTACCCACCAGCACCTTCGAATGATTCTTAAACCCATGTCATGGTCTCACAAGGTCCTACAGAGTTTCCCAACAGTCCCAAGGTTCTCCAGCCTCGACTTTGAAAATTTGCCTTAGGAGAAAATGATTGTTCTCACTGAATATATTACTCTGATATTTCTGAGTCCCACTTATCCAGTGAGATTTTCTCTGTTCCTGGCACAATTCTTCAAACTTGGTGTTTAAATATACCCAGATATAGCCCTCCAAGATGCTCCATCTTACCGATATTGCTGTTATCCTGAGAGAATCAAGAGTAGAATGTCTGAATAGGTACCACAACACAGGTCCGATTTCTCCTGTAATAAAGCCCTGCGCCTGAGCAGAAAAGGTGGTGCAGACATTTTCAATGGTCTTTGCTGCCAGGTGATTCACAACACGTTCTTCCTAGAGAACAGAGAGAGGAGAATAAAAGGGAGTTGCTTAGTAAGAGATATACACATCCATGTAATTTCTACATAACCACTGCAGATAAAGGCCTGACATCAAGAGGGTTTCATCTGCCCCCGCGTGTTTTACGTATTTTGGTAGGTGTGATCCTTCTTTTAGGCTATGATGCAATTCTTACAACATAATCATTACACCAATTTCATCATTTCATCACTAAAACCTAGCATAACATAATTTTAATATATTTTAATAAAAAGACAGACTCTGGAAAACTGTATGAGGGTTCTACAGAAAGTTAAAAACAGAACTACTTATGATCCAGCAAGCGCACTGCTAGGTACTTACCTCCAGGATACAAAAGTAGTGATTCAAAGGAATACATGTATCCCCATATTTATAACAGCATTATCAACAGTAGTCAATTTATGGAAAGAGTGCAAATGCCCACTGACTGGTGAATGGATAAAGAAGATGTGGGATGCACACACACACACACACACACACACACACACACACACACTGCAGAATTACTCACCCATCAAAAAGAATGAAATCTCATCATGTGCAATCATGTGGATGAAGCTAGAGAGTATAATGCTAAGCTAAATAAGTCCGTCAGAGAAAGACAAATACTGTATGATTTCACTCCTATGTGGAATTTAAGAAACAAAACAGATGAACATGGCGGGGGTAGGGGCAAGGGGCTGAACCATGAGACAGACTTTCAATTATAGGGAACAAACTGAGGGTTACCAGAGGGGAGGTGGTCGGGGAGAGGGGTGACACAAATGACGGGGACTGAGGAGGACACTTGTGATGAGCACTAGGTGCTGCATGTAAGTGAGGAATCACTAAATTCTACACCTGAAACTAATATTACAGGGTATGTTAACTAACTGGAATTTAATTTAAAACTTAAAAGAAATTGTTCAAAGCCTGAGATAATCTGAAAAATACACAATATGAGCATATTATAAAAATGGAAGATAATTTTAAAATCTAAAAAGTTAAGCAGAACAACCCTCAGGAATCACTCAGGGCTGGGAATAACTAGTGTAGCAATCAGCCAAAGACCATTTAAAATACAAGGCAATGTCCCAAGAAAGTTATGGTCTCAACAGTGTGATACTAGACTAAAGGCTATTTCAGACTGTCCTGACAATGCTTAAAAGCTAGCCTCAAAAAGGATCAAACTGTTTTCACATAAATTAAATGAGTTCAAGAAAAAGCAGAAAAATACTTTTTAAAAGAAAGTTTTTAAAAAAGGATGCAAGCGCTCCCCCGCCTAACAATATAAAAAGCACAATATCTGGCATCCACTAAATATGGCCACACATGCAAAAAAGCAGAAAAGCAGGATTCCTAGGAAGAAAACTCAATCAATAAAATGGCACAGATGACTAGAAGAAAAGTGTACTGAAATGGCTAGTACTATACACTCAAGGAAGAAGAAGAAAGCATAAGCATGATAAAATGTGCAATAAAGGTGATGGGTGGCTCAGGTGGTTAAGCGTCCAATTCTCAATTTGGGGTCAGGTCATGATCCCAGGGTTGTGGGATCGAGCCCCACCTCAGGCTTCACACTGACAGTGCTTGGGACCCTCTCTCTTCCGCTCTCTCTACCCCTTCCCCCGTGCATGCACAGGCTCTCTCAAAAAAACTTTTAAGAAAGTGAAATAGAAGATACAAAAACGACCCAAAAGGCTAGAAATTAGTCATAAAATAAAAAATACACTGAGTTAGCTTAACAGATTAGACTCTGCAGATCCAATGATTAATGAACTTGAAGACATGGAAATTAGCAATCAAAACTATCCAAAAGAACCACAGAATGAAAAGGAGGAAAAAATGGAACAAAGCATCAAAGCATCAGTGAACTATACAGGACAACTTCAAACAACCTAATGTATGTGCAATGAAAATCCCAAACGTGAGAGGAACAGGGGAAGGTAGAAACACTGGCTGAAAAATTTTAAATTCTTAAAAACTGGTAACTGTCAATTCAAGAAATTTAATGAGCCTCAAGTAGGAAGGAACAACAACAACAACAAACATCACACCAAGGCACATCATAAACTGCAAAAAGCAGTACTAAAGAGAAACACTTCACCGCAGCTAGACTAAAAAGACACGTTATGCAGAGAGGAAGGAAGATAAGGATGACAGGAAACTCTTCATCAGAAACAGTGCAAACCAGAACAGAGTGGAGCAATATCTTTAAAGAATCAAAACAAAAAAGAAAAAGATAACTGTCAACCCACAAATGTATATCCAACAATAACATCTTTCAAAAACAAAGATAAAGGTGGAGAAAAATAGATTTATGAAGGGTATAAACCTTCAGCTATAAAATGAATACGATTTGAGGATCTAATGTAAAACACTGTGACTACAGTTGATAACATTTATTGTACAACTGAAATTTACTTAAAGAGTAGAATATAAATGTTCCCATCCAAAAAAAAAAGGTAAGAGGTAAATACATAAGGTGACTGATATTTTAATTAATTCAAATAGGGAAATCCTTTCACAGTGTATATGTATATCAAATTATCACTCCATATACTTCAAGTATCTTACAATTTTGTCAATCATATCGCAATAAAACTGAAGCAACAACAAAAAGCAATGTAGAAGTAAAATATATGATAATAGAAAGGACAGAAATGGAGTATTAAATGTATTCTGGTGTAATGGACTTATGTAGGGTTCTTACATAGTGTATATAAATTATATATAGTAAGTATGTCATTATATACAGCATATCATTATATATAGTAAGTTCTGGTGTAAGGTTCTTATAGAAAGTTGTTATACATTACATATAAACCTACATATCCTTCCTTGAAGGTCAACCGTGATAAGTTAAAGATGTACACTATAAAAAAACTCACAATAAAGGAGATAAAATGGAATCATTCAAAAGTCAATCCAAAAGAAAAGGAAACAAAACAACAGCTGGACAAACAAAACACAAAATACTACATAGCAGATTTAAATCTAATTATGTCAACAATTACACTAAATATAAAAGTCTAAACATGCTAATTAAAAGGTAGAGATTCTCAAATGAGATTTTTTAAAAGCAAGACTCACATAAAGGCTGTCTGCAAGAAACGCCCTTATATATAAATTCACAGGTTAAAAGTAAAAGAATGGAAGATCTATATCATGCTAACAAGAATCAAAAGAAAGCTAGAGTGGCCATACTACTCAGAAAAGTAGATCCCAAAAGAAAGAAGATTCCAGAGCAAAGAGTATCTCCAAGGGAAAAAGGTCATTTCACAGAGATAAAAAAAGTCATTCAACAAGAGAATATAACAATCCTAATTATTTATGCCCCTTACTGATGGAACTTCAAAATACCTGAAGCAAAAACTGATAAAACTGAGAAAAATCCACAATTTTAGCTGGGAAATTCAATACACTTTGCTCAATCCATGACAGAACAAGTAGCCAGAAAGTCAGTAAGAATAAAGAAAGATAACACTATCAACCAACTTTGACACCAACAGAATACTCAACCAAAGTAAAATGCAATGTTCGTTTCAAGGTCACACAGAACATTACCAGGTTAGAGGCTACACTGAGCCATAAAGCATCCCATGAAACTCTATATTCCTGAGTTAATTTGAGATTAGTCACAGACTTAAAGGTGAAAGCTAAAACAAAAAAGCTTCTTTTCAAGATCATAAAGAGTATCTTAACTATTCTGAAGTAAGCAAAGTTTTGTTAGTAAAAAGGCACTAGGCATAAAAGAAAAAAATTGTTAAATTCGTCCTCATAAAAACTGTAAATTTCTGCTCAAAATGACACCATTATTGCCTCATCATGTCTTAGACACACACCCTGAATACCTTGAGTATTTTATATAAGTTATGTCAACTGAAATATTGAAAATCTACATTAAAAATTGTATATAAATATAATCCCATGTTTGTTTAACAAGAAACAATGCATATGTAAATATCTAAGTAAAAAAGGGCATAGAGACACAATACCTGTTAATGGGGAGTGTAACAGGTGTGAGTTGTGGGGTACAGTAATTCTACTTTAGACATTGCTTTAATTGTTCCAGAACATATACACTTTTTCAATCAAAAAATTATATATTTTTCATAAAAATGTAAAAAAAATAAAAAAGGGAAGATACCTAGGTTCAAACCCTTGTTTTACATTCTACTAGCTATATATCCTTGGGCATTTTCATCTCTGTGCTTTAACTTCTTCATCTATACAAATAGCAATGGACACGGCAGTTTGGAAATTCCATAACGTACATGGACATTTAACCTAGGTCATAAAAGATAGTATATTTTTAAGTAATATATTTTAATATGTTAGCTTTTCTTCCAATTATTAATATCACAAAGTAGGAATTGTAAGGTTGCTAGAAAAGCCGTTTTAAAGTTACCTGAACTTCTTCAATGCTTCCTCCCCATTCCTGATGTTTCCTTCCATGTGGCTAGAATAAATTAATATAACCTTTTCATCCTCTCTCCGTTCCTTTAGTTACTATACCCAAGAGAAAATAAAATGCTTCACCTAGTTGATAAATTTGAAGAGAATAAATCGAGCATGCCTAACTGCTCAGCTCATCTCCTGCCCCTTCTCCCTTGAGCCCGGGCCCATCCACACAGATGTTTTCTCATAGTCCCCATTTCAAGTCTCACCTGGATAGGTACCCCACTTGGAGAGGGCATCTGTGCCTGAGTGGTGCAGATTCCCCGGCGTGGGAATGCCATCCAAGGAAGCCTTCATGCCCACAGGCATTAAACTATGTCCTCCACTCTCCCTAGCTCTCAATACATACATGTGTGATATTTCTGTCCTTTATGCCTTTGCTGTGTCTTCGCATTAGGTTCCGAAACCTTTGCCCTGCATGTAAAGGTGGGGCAAGGTGCTATCTGGGAGGTGGAAGGAAAGGACTTTCTCAAATACCTTACCATGTGCTTTCCCTTGCCAGCGTCAGTTCCTAGAGGACTCCCTGCTGGGACTGGAAACCGGCACTATGTCGGCACTCGGGCTGGAAGGGAGCCATGTGCCCCCCAGCGCTCTACAAACTCAGCGAGGCTGTCCGGCCAATCCAGCTCACTACTACCGGACACGAGCCATCCTAGTCCCTCTGAAATCCCGTGGGATGCAATACAAGCAGTAAGATTGGTGTTGTTTTCTGCTTAGTTAACTCTTCAGAAGGGATAACTGGACTGAACTAATAGCCATCACTTAAATCAAAGACCCATCTCATCATATTATGAGGATAAAAGTTCTGATGGTTAGGGAATGATACTACGAAAATAAGCCTCTAACAATCAGGCCTACTAATGAAGAGTTGCACGGATCTTTCATAATGTTAAGCAGATCTAACAATCTATTGGGGACGGTCTTAAAAACTTTTGCTGCCAATGTTATTTTAGTCTACGTGCCTACTTTTTCAAAAAGGAGCACTAAAATTAACATCTAAAATATTGACATTAGGGGTGCTGAGTGTCTCCATCTGTTAAAGCACTTGACTCCTGATATCAGCTCAGGTCATGATCTCAGTTATGAGATCGAGTTCCACATTAGGCTCTGCGCTGGGCATGGAGCCTGCTTAAGATTCTCTCTCTCCCTGCCCCTCTGCCCCTCCCCTCCTCAAAAAAATACATTATTTTCACGTTTGTTGACTTAGTAAAACTATGATCTTTCTTCTAAAGACTCCAAGGCATTTGGAGTTCATTCTCCCTGGTTTACTGTAACTCATTAAATCAAGAAAATAGGATTTCTATTTCTTACAATATAGCGAGCTAGATATCTGAGCAACTCTATCCCTCTAAACACAGTCCAAATGCTAAATTTAAAATAAGAAAAGAAACAAACCTTCTTAAAAGCATCAGTGAACTAGGACCAAATTGTTAGGCCAGTGACTGTACAGGCAGGAACCCCGAGAGAGACCCTGAGGCACCCAGAGCACTTGGCTGATGTTTACATCTGTCTGACGAGGTGAACAAAAGGAATGAGAGGGAAGGCGAGGACCCATGCAAGGTGGAAGTCAGATGAACACCCAGCACCAAGTCAAGCTAGAGCTCTCTGTGGCTACAACCAAATGTAACAGGGATTAACAACAAAGAACTCTCCCATTTCCCTGACTCCCCACTGATCTGAGGCCAAAGGTGTGTGTTAGGGAGAGGAGACTGCAGGACAAAAGCCCAAAGGCTAAAAGCATAAGTAGGCTCTCACTTGATTTACAGAGTATCTCCTTCAAAAGAGCCGCAGTTGGTCTAACAGCTAATTTCTTAAAAGCAACAAGCGCCGTCAGAAGACACTAAAACAATATCTCTAATTTTAAAAATACTGTCAGCCCACAATTATATTCACAGAAAAAAATGTATTTCAGGGTGCCTGGGTGGCTCGGTCAGTTAAGCGACCAACTTAGGCTCAGGGCATGATCTCACGGTTCATGGGTTCAAGCCCCGCATCAGGATCTGTGCTGACAGCTAGCTCAGAGCCTGGAGTCTATCTTCGAATTCTGTGTCTCCCTCTTTCTCTGACCCTCTCCTGCTAGCACTGTCTCTCTCTCTCTCTCTCTCTCTCTCTCTCAAAAATAAATAAAACATTTAAAATAATCATAATAAATTAAAAATAAATTTTTAAACGTATTTCAACAAGAGCTACAAAATAGCCAGTAAAATAAAAATAATCATTAAAAAAGGCAATCAAATGGACATGAAGAAAAAATAAACACAAAACAGAATAAGCATGAGCACAAAATAAGATGCCAGCTATAAATACAACTATACCAACAACTACAATAAACATAAATGAACTAAATACTAAAGAAAAACTATAAAGCAGAAATTTTGTTAAACATAGTATGAAGAGACACATCAAAAATAAATTCATTTGAGGAACATGGGTGGCTCAGTTGAGTGCTGACTTTGGCTCAGGTCAAGATCTCACAGTTTGTGAGTTTGAGCTCTGCATCAGGCTCTGTGGTGACAGTTCAGAGCCTGGAGCCTGCTTCAAATTCTGTGTTTCCCTCTCTCTGTCCCTCCCCAACTTGTGCTATGTCTCACTCTTTCAAAAATAAATAAAAACATTTTTTAAAATTTAGAAATAAATTTATTCAACTAGAAAGGCTAAAACTAACAGAATGGAAAAAGAAATATCAGTCATATCTAACCCAACAAAGGATGGTATGACCAAATTAATATCAGACAGCATAGGCTTTGGACAAAAAGCATTACTGCTGATTTTGTATGGAAACAACATAATGATAAAAATATCAATAGGGGCGCCTGGGGGGCTCAGTCGGTTGAGCATCCGACTTCGGCTCAGGTCATGATCTCAGTTTGTGGGTTCGAGCCCCACGTCAGGCTCTGTGCTGACAGCTCGGAGCCTCGAGCCTGCTTCAGATTCCATGTCTCCCTCTCTCTCTGACCCTCCCCTACTCACTCACTATCTCTGTGTCTCAAGCTAAAATAAAGACATTTTAAAAATGTCAATAACCCAAGGTAAATATAATCTAAATTTTTATCAAATTATATAAAAGCAAAATGCAACAAAATTGCAATCCTACCAAAAACAGTATTTAAAAACATATCTCAGTAGCTGATAAAATAGAGAAAAACCAATCAGCACAGATATAGAAGATTTATATCCCTATCAGATTAACAAGCTTGACCTAATGGGCAGAAAAACACCCACATTACACAACAAAGGCAGAATTCACCTTTTTTTCCCTGAATATACACACCTACTGAGTCAAGAAAGAAGTCTCAACAAATCCTAAATGATTGAAATCATACATACACCACTTCCTCTAAATATGACACCATAAGCTAAAAATAATAATAAAAAGATAAATAGAAAAACTATTTAAAAAAAAAAAGGTCTGAAATGAGAAAGAAACAGAAGAGCTACAGGATTTTTTTTAACTTTTTTTAACATTTATTTATTTTTGAGTGACAGAGCAAGACAGAGCATGAGTGGGGGAGGGGTGTCGGGGGTGGGGGACACAGAATCCGAAGCAGGCTCCAGGTTCTGAGCTGTCAGCAAAGAGCCCAACATGGGGCTTGAACTCACAGACTACAAGGTTATGACTTGAGCCAAAGTCAGACACTTAACCAAATGAGCCACCCAGGTGCCCCAAGGATTTATTAAGAGTACAAAGCATGTAATAGGATAAAAATAAGTGAAAAGAATATGAAAATTTAGACAGAAATCCAAGCAATATAAATCCTTGAAAGGTAGCATAATTGATGTTTCACCAGTTCCTCCATACTGAACTCAGAAAAGCCAAACTCTGAAACCTCTGTGAAGTCACCGGCCACAGGAGGAGAGCCGATGTCCGCTCGCCCGTGCATGCAGACTGCCATGCTCTGTGCTTCTTACCCTACACCACCGCTCTGGAAGCTGACCTCTCTCACCTGTCGTAACTTAGGATGACTTCCTCATGCCACTCTGAATGGTTTACCTCAAGACACATTAGGTTACTCCATCCTTAATGA
>NC_043704.1:152418194-152420318 GCF_006229205.1 Suricata suricatta
AATTTAACGTGCAAACCTCAACACAGAAGAACCAAGGCAAAGAGTGTACCTAAGTGGTTCCATTCTACTCTTGTTAGCGTGTTCTCAAAACTCTAACGTGACCAGCATCTCCCCTCTAAAAAAGGATAATTGGTCCTGTAACTTCAAGAACGCCACCCACTACACTCCCGCCGTGAAGATGATAATACACATGAGCATATAAAACGCTGGGAAAGGGTGTACCATTATAAATATCTCTTCCGCGTTGACTCCTAGCTTTCCAGACATGTCTATAGAACCATGATCCACTTTTTCTTCCTGGCAACACCTTACTCCACACCAACAGTCTAGGAGAGGGCTTCTCAAATCATAAAGTTCAAACAAACCACCTAGAGATCCCATTAAAATGTAGATTCAGCTTCAGCAGGCCGGAGCCGGGCCCGGGGGGCCGCATATCCACCCCCCTCCCAGGCTTCTGGGTCACAGATCACTCTGCAGCAGACACCCGGAGAGAGAAGACACGTTGAGGAAGGCTACAGAGAGACTATAGCCATGATTTTGTGATCAGACTTGGATACTTATAAACTCTACTGTACATAAAAGAGTATCAAAGGATTAGAAGGAAACTAAGTTAAAACCAGGAGAAAAGGAGCCGTCCATGTGCTTTGTATTAGCCGAGTTATTAGAAAAGTCCAAGAAGCAGAGAACATAAAGGGACCCTCCCCACAGAAGGCAAAGCACATGGGAAAGAGATGGGGGCTGAGGAGGAGGAGGCATAAAAAATATTATCATAGAAGAAAGACTCATAAATTTTCTAACATTCCATTACGAAAATGGGAAATGCAGGCAGAGCCATTCACTGGATTTCTATTTTAACCTAAAAGACTCGTACAGGATCTTCAGATGAATGGCCTGTGGTACAGACGTTTGGCAAAGTTCAAAAACGTCCCCTAAGATGAAAAATAAATTCTACAGAGACGGTATCACTTGTTTTCTCCTGCAATCGCTACGGCTCACCAACAATGTTTAAATACAGTAATAGTGAGATCACAGTCAAACCTTCTCCTGGATTAGCCTCTGAAGATGAATCCCACAGGACAACCCGGAGGTGAACAAGGTCAGCATGTACTGCTGAACCTTGCAGATGGCGGAGGCCAGCGAGGCTATCACGGAGTTCAGTCCCACATTCTCAAGAACATTCTGGAAGGCAGTAGGGGAATGGCGAGTGACTCTACACAAGGCCTGCAAAGACAAGAGAACACAACTGTCAGCGGACTCCAAGTGCCTTGACCCGGCCTCGGGACGGTAACACGCTTCTGTGTAAAGGAGTGGAGGACGCCTCCCTGACTCCTTCATTACTTATTCTGGCCTAAGAAAGTCAGAACATCTCAGCATTTTCAAACATAAAACAGCAATCCAGACACCCATAAAAACTGAAGTTGCTGAAAGACAACAGAGACTCTTATGATAAGCATGCAAATTATAAAGGGTTAACTAAATGACAAACTAATTTATAAGTCGGCATAGAAAATCTTCCCTTGAAGTAATAAATCAAATGCCTTCTTTTTTCAGACACTAAGCTAAGGAGTGAAAAAACAGCTGTAATAATAAACATCTAACATTCATTGTTTAGCATGTGAAAAATTCTCTCAGAATATCTTAATACTACCACATTTAATTCTCCCAATAACATAAGAAAAGTATTATTATAACCTATTTTATTTACAATAGATCTAAGGCACAGAATATTTAAGTTACTTGCCCAAAGGCATATAGCTGGTAAGGGGCAAAGCTGGAATTCAAACCAAGATAATCAGACATCTGAGCTTTTCCTAACTGGCTAGGGACGAGACATACTAAACAGAATTTAATGAGCGCTCTAACAGAAGTGAGTTCACTGAATTATGCTTGGAAGAGAAGGTAAAGCAATCAACAATGGTCACATAGGAAGAGAATCCTGAGCCAGTTTTTGAGAGGTAAGTGGCAAGTGGACCGAGTGGAAAAGCATATTCTAGCCAGGACCTAAATGTGAGACCTAAAACTATAAAAATCCTTGAAGAGAACACAGGCAGTCATTTCTCCAATATCAGACTTAGCAACATTTTTCTAGATATGTCTCCTGAGGCAAAGAAATAAAAGGAAAAA
>NC_043704.1:152420418-152421777 GCF_006229205.1 Suricata suricatta
CTCGCCCGTGCATGCAGACTGCCATGCTCTGTGCTTCTTACCCTACACCACCGCTCTGGAAGCTGACCTCTCTCACCTGTCGTAACTTAGGATGACTTCCTCATGCCACTCTGAATGGTTTACCTCAAGACACATTAGGTTACTCCATCCTTAATGAGTCTTTTTGCCTCTTACTCAATAGGATTCAAAACATTATGGATAGAGGTGCCTGAGCGGCTCAGTCAGTTAAGCATCTGGCTTCGGCTCAGGTCATGATCTCACGGTTCTTGGGTTCGAGCCCGGCGTCGGGCTCTGTGCTGACAGCTCAGAGCCTGGAGCCTGATTAGATTCTGTGCCTCCGTCTCTCTGTGACCCTCCCCTGCTCGTGCTGTCTCTGTCTCTCAAAAATAAATAAAGAACATTAAAAATTTTTTTAAATAAAACTAGAACTAGGGACTATCAATAAAACAGCAATAATGGAAACACTACATGTCAAAACTAGTGAGATATAGCTAGCGCGATATAAAGAGAAAAGTTAATAGCCTGAAATGTCTTGGTGAGTACACAAGAAAGAAACGAAACCAAATGAAGTTACAAAAACAACAATAAAAGGCATAGTGTACAGAACTAAGGATAAAAAATGTCTCTTTCTTAAAACAAATGAAGGTAGGGAGGCATCTTAATTTATCTTCCCCTTTCCCGCACCTAGCAGCACATAACAGAGGTGTCGGAAATGTTAGCTGTAGAGAATGGGGCCTACATCTGAGAGTTCTTAGCTTAAGGAATAAACTAAATACATTAGCTGATTCTGATCAAGAATTCAAACGACCTTCAATCAGTTATCTTACTTTCGTTTTTTTAACCAAATGTGCTATGTCCTATTATTAGTCTTCTCATTGAGCAGATCTTCCATTTTCTACTAATATCAACTAATTCTCAAATTTATTTGCAGATGTGTTCTTAACATCCCGACAGGTGAACCTGAAAAGGTGAATCTAAAAACTATATGCAAGTGAAAGGAACAAAATTAACTAAGAGACTCTTGAAAAAGATTACGGTAGTGGGGGAGACTCCCCATGTGCTTAATTTGTACTAAATAATACAAAGTATTAATTTCGATAGTATGACACTGAGACAGATAATGGAGCAAGAGAACTAAACAGAGCCCAGGAAAAGACACCGATATGACCGGGGACCCTGCAGAGCAGTAGGGAGAGGGTGACTTTCTCATTTAAAAACTCCTGGGAGAACTGATTACTCATATTTATTTTTAAAGCTAAAACTACCCAAGGGTGCCTTGGTGGCTCAGTTGGTTAAGCGTCCAATTCCTGATTTCAGTTCAGTTCATGATCTCACGCTTCATGAGTTCAAGCCCTGCAT
>NC_043704.1:152421877-152424727 GCF_006229205.1 Suricata suricatta
CCTGTGGTGCACACCAAGACAATAAAAGGCACACTTGCTACTAAAATACAAAATATCATAATGCTTAAGAATAATTATTGAGTAACACACAGATATCAGGCATCATTCTTCATATTACACATTCAGTGAAAAACACAGGGGCAGGGGGAGAAGATAATCCATTAGGATACAACCTCATGGACTCAAATCACTTATCTTTTACTGCACATTAATCTTAATTCTAAAATTAAGATACAAAGTTTTCAAAACTTCTTTACACTGTTAAAGAGTTCCCAGAAGACTCCTTTTCTCCTTTGAGTTCGCAGTTTTGTGCGTCCACATTTACACATAATTTGACATAATCCACGTTATATTTTACCCGATCTCCCCCCACAGGTGGGATCGGTGTGCGAACAGGTGCTCAGTCTTCACCTGCGCGTCCCCAGGTGCGCCTCGCTTGAGGCCTTGAGTCATAAACTGACACAGGTCTTCTGACTACAGAGACACAGTGCAGTTTACTGGCTTTACTCACATCCCACAGTCAGACGGGGCGTCTCCAGCCCGATGGGCACGGAAGCCCTGGAGCCTGGCGGCTGCATCGGGGGGAGACGGTGCCGGGCTCGCCGGCACCGGGGGCACCGGGGGCACCGGGAGCGTCGTCCACACCACACGATGCAGGACGTCATCAGCACAAAAGGAAGATGTTTATTGGGACATGTTTTCTTTATTCCTTAAGGAATGTTTTTAGCCTGTGGCTCTGCCTCGGGTGAAACAATGTCAAAAGGTTTAAAGCAAACAGAAAACGGGACCCTTTCAGGTGGGCTACTCCATTCTTTACCGTCTCGCACAGGCGCGCCGCACGCCGGCGGGTAGGCGGCCAGCGGGCTGGTTTGCGGCCGCTAACAACCGCACAGGGAGGGCCGTGGCTCATTTGAAAAAGAAAATCACGTACTAAATACTGCTTAATATTACCATCAGTGGACGCTAGTGGAAGGTTCCTGTTTCCAAACCGCAAACGGCAGGCTGACAAGACGCTCACGGGGCGCTCGGGGTTCCCAGCGGCCTTTGCACACACCCTGCTTAACTCGTGTACCAAGGAGCTCAACAGCAGGGGAGGATTAAGAATATGGGATGGGGGCGCCTGGGTGGCTCAGTCGGTTGAGTGTCCGACTTTGGCTCAGGTCATGATCTCATGGTCTGTGGGTTCAAGCCCCCTGTCGGGCTCTGTGCTAACAGCTAGCTCAGAGCCTGGAGCCTGTCTTTGGATTCTGTCTCTTTCTCTCTGCCTCTCCCCTGCTCACTCTGTCTCTCAAAAATAAATTAGAATTTAAAAAAATTAAAATAATTTTTTTTAAAAAAGACCATAGGATGAAAAGACCGCTGACACTGTCTGTGTTTGCGATCGCATTTGAAAAAGCAAGACCCTTGACAAAGTGGGCGAGACGGCCCCCCGCCCGCGGCGGCTGGTGGGGACGGTGCGCTCCGGAGGCCACCGCAGGCCGGCGCTCACAGCGCCGCAGGGTTAGGGCAGTCGGTGTCCGCGGGGGGCAGCAGCGGAGCCTTACCCCTTCCCGAAGACACCTCGTCAGCACGGTGTAGGCGGCCGAGGGAACGGCCCAGCAGTCCCTGGGGCTCTTCTTTTTTTCTTCCTAAAATGAGGTGGAAGGAGAGACAGTGAAGCTAACGGCACAAAAGACATTAACGCGTTCACAAAAAAAGGCTGCTTCAAATACACGAACTACCTAAAGCTTCTTAATCTCCTACTGAAAGGACCGCTGCCTGACAATCTGGCCCGGGGAGGGGTGCTTGGACAACGTGGCACACAAGGTGTTCCTCCTCAGAGTCTGTATCTTCATCAGACCCCCTTCTTTCGAAGCCAGAAAGAAAAAAAGAAAGAAAGAAAAACCTGAGACATGACAATGTGATCCACCGGGCAGAGAAACCACTGTATGGTAATTATAGATGAGAACACAGATACTCCTACCTAAAAAATATGACATCGTTTGAAAGGATTTGAAAGCACAGAACACACAGCTCTGAAGAAAATCTCCGCAAACCCGCAAGCACAAGGAAAAGGCAGGGTGCTACCTGGCACAAGGCGCACCCAATAAAAATACGCAACTGTGACTGGTGGACTCGCAGATTTTAACGATCTCGGCAATGACTCTCTCACAGAAGAACCAAATTAGGGTGATAACCACAAAAACCCTACTGTAATTTCTCAAATAAAATCAAATTATAAATCCCGGGCCACAGGGAAAGGCTGGGGGGAGGGGAATTAATCTTTTGAAGGCTAAGGAAATTAGGTTCTGTTTAGAGAAAATAGTGCTTTAAGACTATCCAAATTTTAGAACCGGTACCTTACTGGTCCGGATGCTTTCGTATACCTATGATGACAATTATGACCCATTAAAGCCATATACTTGCTTCATCACAGGATTCCAAACATGGTCGGAAGCTAGAGATTATCATCCCAAACTGCTCCAGCTTGAAAACCACTAATTCAGCAGCCCATTTAACTTCCAAACAGAACTTTCTTCCCTTCCAGCTCACTCTACCACAACCTTTCTGTAATCTCTGACCTACCCTCCCCCACAGCCACTTAGATCCCCTGGGCTATCATTTATCGCTCCTGCCAAAAGCCTGAACACAACCCCTCCTCCAACGTGCTCTTTTCCCTTCTCTGGGAGAAGGAGCCAGTGGCTTGTTTCCGCCAGGCCTGCGCTCTTCGGGGGTGACCCCAGACCCAGAGCCCAGGGAGGACTCAGGACCGGCAAGGCCCGGGGGCCTCATTCTCCCTCTGCAGCGGCCCGTTCCTCTCTGACCAATTCCGTCTCGGAAAGGAGCACGTCACAGCCGCGCCCCCCCCCC
>NC_043704.1:152424827-152426793 GCF_006229205.1 Suricata suricatta
GCCCCTTGCTCGCCTCCCTCCTGTCCCACTGGTCTCGGTGCAGGCCATGCTTTATAAAAGCAGTTACGATGTACCAGGAATTCTTCTAAACACGGTCACACAGCCATGAACAGGACTGATAAATTTCCCGTTTTAACAGTACTGAGTGGGGAAGGAGAAGAGGAAGAAGAGAAAGAAGGAAGAGAAAGAGGTGGGAGGGAGGAGAAAACAGGACAAGTCAGTCAGGATGGCGGGACTAAAAGCAGAGCAGGGTAAGGAGCTGGAGGAAGGCTGTAGACAGGGCCCATCTCACACGGCACAGAGCCGGGAAAAGGCTCTCAAAGGGATCTGCACAGAGAAAACCAAGTATCCCAGGGAGAGTCAAGGCCAGCAGGACCAGCAGTAGGTGCAACGGGGTGGAGGCAGGAGTGCGGCGTGGCGGGTTCAAAGAGCCGGGGGGGAGTCAGTGTGGCGGGAAGAGAAAGGGAGCGGAGAGCAGTGAGAGAGGAGGTCACACAGGCGCTGGGAAGGCAGCCCCCCGGGCCCACGAGGCCAGGCAGAGGCGCCGGGGGCCTCCGAGGAGGCAGCCGCGGACTCCCGCGTGTCTCTGACAGGCTCGCTCTGGCCCGCGGAGTGTGACGGACACAGAACCAAGTGAGGAGGTCGTCTCATGAGGGTCCTCACAACAGGTCAGGTGACAGTTCGTTAGCAGCTGGACAAAACAGGAACACCTGGGCTCGAGGTGGGAGGCATCCCTGACATGAGAAAAACTACACGAACAATAAATGTACTGCCTCAAAACGTTGTCGGCCGAGTCCACTCTGCCCTTCTAGCCTCGGGCCTGTCACCCTGGGGAGCTTCCAGAGCGCCGACAGGCCAGGGCGTAGGTCTCTGGGTCGCACGCTGTGCACACTATCCCGTCAGGCCAGGCTTCCCACGCCAGCACTGAGCGGAGACATGAAGGTTCGCATCTATTCGGAGGGACAATGACAACTCCACACAAGCCCTCGTCTCATGAAAGTTACTGACTTTTATGGACCCAGGGACCTAACTTCCTTCTCCAGGTTGCCATCCTACGCTGAAATCAAATGCCACAGAACCATCCCTTTATTAAAATAGCCTAGCTTAGAGCCAATTAAAGTGGGTACCAAAGAAGAGGATTCTCTACGTCTACTTTTCAAAGCAAATAAAAATAGGATTCTGTGGGATTCCAAAAGAGTCTAGAAAATGCAAACGAGTCTGTATGACAGCAAGCGAACCAGGGCTTGCCGGGGAGCAGGGAGAAGGGCAGGAGGGGGTACTCTTACAAAGAGTGTGGAGACACGTGTAGAGATGGCGGGCGTGCTCATTATCTGAACTGTGGCGATGGTTTCACGTGTGTGTGTGTGTGTAAACTGATCAAATTGTAATCTTCAAACATGCACAGTCAACTGCATGCCTACTACAGCTCAAGTAAGCTGGAGGGGGAGATGATAATAATAGTAAAGGAACAACAGCAGCCAAAGGAATCACACTGGACTCTCGTCCCCGAGCAGATGGCCGTCTAGGAACCTGACCACACTTCTAACGAAAGCAACTCTTTTTATTCTGCCACCCTCACGATGCATGACAGATCTGACAGGAAAACCAAGAACCGAAAGTCAGGTGACTACGAGCACGAGGGCTGAGCTGAGCACAGGCGGCCTGCTCTGACCTGAGGGCCTGCAAAACCGGGTGGTGGAAGCATGTGGGGTCGAGCCTCCCGTCAGGCTCTGCGAGGGCCAGTGACCACGGAGCCTGCCTGGGACTCTCTCTCTCTCTCCTCTGCCCCTCCCGCACCCATGTTCACTCACGCTCGCTCGCTCTCTCCGAAAAATAAAAGCATTTAAAAAAAACCCACACAGATCCAGGCCACTTCCACATATGCATTAGAATACTCAAAATTGTCAAAATAACAGTCCTTCCCAAATTGATCTGCACAGTCAACGTAACTTTTCTTTGTGGTTAA
>NC_043704.1:152426893-152429181 GCF_006229205.1 Suricata suricatta
CATTGGGCTCTGTGCTGACAGCCCGAGCCTGGAGCCTGTTTCAGGTTCTGTGTCTCTCTGCCTGTCCCCTGCTCGTGCTCTCTCCCTCTCAAAAGAAACATTAAAAAAATTAAAATAACAAGTGGAAAGTCTGTACAGAAACATTGCAGACGAGCGTTCTGTGTTGTGTGCTGCGGAGTGCTCTCCACAGTTAACTTGCGAGTGAGATGCCGGCTTGCTGGGGTACCACTAGCCTGGATTGCATGATGTGCGTCTGTTTCCGAGACACTAAGCTCCAAAGCAGTTTCTGTTCAGCTGCAGGCGGTTCAGACAGCTTTATCTCTTTAAGGATCTGCAGCATTAAAATGTTCTTAATTTCAGGGGACGTTTACTGATACAGAACGCCAGTGGATTAGAGAGGGGGATGCTGTGAATCCCTGCCACTAACTCGTGAGGCAGAAAGTAGGATCCGGGTTTTGAATTTAGTAGGAGGTTGACTTTTTAAAAGAATTGGGCCTTTTACTTTGACAAAATTGTAGATCGTATGCAGTTGTGAGAAGTAATACAGAGATACTGTGTGTACTTGATCCAGTTTTTCACAGCAGTCACATCTTGGAGCACTGCGGTGTGACATTACAGCCAGGACACTGGCATTGAAAGAGCTAAGGAACAGGGGAGTTTCATCGCCACGATCACCCATCCTGCTGTTTAATACCACACACGTTTGCTCTGTCTCTGGTCTCACCCCCGCCCCCGCCGCCGGCAACCCCTAGTCTGTTCTCCACGTCTCCACCTGCGGAGTTGTGAGAACGTTGTGTGAACGCAGTCATCCTGTTGTAGCCTTTCGGGCCGACCTTTAAATTTTGGCCTACTTTGTTGGAGATTCATCCGGGTTGTTTCACGCACCAGTAGTTCGCTCCTTCTTCCTGCTTAACACGCTCCATGGTATCAGTTGTTCCCAGGGTGCGTGTACCCATTTACCTGCTTGAAAGGCACCAGGGTCACTCCCAGTTTTGACAGTTAGGAGTAAAGCTCTTGTAAACACCGATGTGCAGGTTTTTGTGTGGATGAAAGTCTTCCTTTCTCTGGGATAAATTCTTAAGATTTGGGGTTCAGTAAAGAGTGGACTTGCCACCAGACCACAGCTTCCCTGGGACCTATGCTCGTGGGTACGGTTTGCTGGGTTCTGCGGTAATTGCGTGTTTAGTAGGTTTTTTTTGTTGGTCTTTTCCAGAAACTGCAACACTGTTTTCAAGTGCTGTACCAGTTTGTATGCTACCAGCAATTTCCTAGTGGTCTAGTTTTTCTCCATCCTTAGCAAGCAGTTGGTGTTGTCACCATGTCTTTATTTTTTGCCATTCTGATAGTTGTGTAGTGTTATCTCCTTGTGGTTTTAATTTGTATTTCCTGAGTTGCTAATGATGTTGAACATGTTTTCATGTGCTGATCTGTCACCCGTGTATCTTCTCCGATACAGTGTCTGTGCTCTCGGTGTCCAGTCTGCTTCTTTACCTAGACCTGAAGACTTTATCCCGTCCCCGCCCACCCCTAGTTTTATAGTTTCATGTTTTACCTTTAAGTCCATGATTCGTTTTAAGTTAGTATTTTGTATAAAGTGTTAGACTTTGGTTGAGGCTTACTTTTAATTTGTCCTTTGGATAGTCCGTTACTCCAGCAAGCTGACTTTCTCCTTTGGATTGACTTTGCACTTTTCTCAGAAATCAGGTCATACTTGTGTAGAGCTGTTTTTGGATTCTCTGTTCTGTTCAAAACGGTGCCACACAGTTTTGATTACATTATCTCCATAGTAAGTTTTGATATCAGGATAATTTCAACACCTTTTTTGTTTTAAATTGCTTTGGCTAGTCTATTTTACCTTTATTCATAAATGTTATTTTATTAAAATTTTTTCTAATGTTTAATTATTTTTGAGAGAGAGGAACACAGTGCTAGTGGGGGAGGGGCAGAGAGAGAGCAAGACACAGAAATCTGAAGCAGGCTCCGTGTTCTGAGTTGTCGGCACAGAGCCTGATGCGGGGGCTCGAACTCCCGGACCTGGAGATCATGACCTGAGCCGAAGTTGTAGGCTTAACCGACTGAGCCACCCAGGCGCCCCTACTCCGGAAGGTTTTAAATGCTCACTCTCAGTTTCTATACTTAATGTTATTTCTTCCTGTCAAAGAAGAATTATCTGTGCACCACACTTTGAATTACACCAATTTGAACTTTTTCTTTTTAAAGGTTTATTCATTTATTATTTCAGAAAGAGAGAGAGTGCCATGCTCGTTCACACTTGCTCTCTCTCTCTC
>NC_043704.1:152429281-152431693 GCF_006229205.1 Suricata suricatta
CTCACTCCACCGCTGGTCCTGAGCCGACTGTTGTCTAAAGAAACGGAGGCTTGAAAGAGGGACAGCAGGTCTCCGTCCAGTTCACTAGGACACCAGGATCTGGACACAGATGGCACACCCGCGCCTACTATGCTCCACACGTCCGGCTTCAAAAAGAGTATATAGAGAAAGAGAAAGAGAGAGAGAGGCTGTGTGTGGGGGGGGGGGGGGAGAGAGAGCAAGTGTGAACGAGCATGGCATTCTCTCTCTTTCTGATAATAAATGAATAAACCTTAAAGAAACAAGTTTAAATCAGTGTAATTCAAACTGTGGTGCACAGATAAGGCTACTTCTTCCTGTCAAAGAAGAATTAAGTATAGAAACTGAGAGTGAGCATTTAAAACCTTCCGGAGTAGGGGCGCCTGGGTGGCTCAGTCGGTTAGGCCTACAACTTCGGCTCAGGCCATGATCTCCAGGTCCGGGAGTTCAAGCCCCCGCGTCAGGCTCTGTGCCAACAACTCAGAACCCGGAGCCTGCTTCAGATTCTGTGTCTTGCTCTCTCTCTGCCCCTCCCCCACTAGCACTGTGTTCCTCTCTCTCAAAAATAATTAAACATTAGAAAAATTTTTAATAAAATAACATTTATGAGTAAAGGTAAAATAGAATAGCCAAAGCAATTAAAAAAAAAAAAGTGTTGAAATTATCCTAACTGATATCAACCTACTATGGAGATAATGTAATCAAAACTGTGTGGCACCGTTTTGAACAGAACAGAGAATCCAAAAACAGCTCTACACATGTATGACCTGATTTCTGAGAAAAGTGCAAAGGCAATCCAAAGGAGAAAGTCAGCTTGCTGGAATAATGGACTATCCAAAGGTCAAATTAAAAGTAAGCCTCAACCAAAGTCTAACACTTTATACAAAATACTAACTTAAAACGGATCATGGACTTAAAGGTAAAATATGAAACTATAAACCTAGGGGTGGGGGGACGGGATAAAGTCTTCAGGTCTAGGTAAAGAAGCAGACTGGACACCGAGAGCACAGACACTGTATCGGAGAAGATACACGGGTGACAGATCAGCACATGAAAACATGTTCAACATCATTATCAACTCAGGAAATATAAATTAAAACCACAAGGAGATAACACTACACAACTATCAGAATGGCAAAAAATAAAGACATGGTGACAACACCAACTGCTTGCTAAGGATGGAGAAAAACTAGACCACTCGGAAATTGCTGGTAACATACAAACTGGTACAGCACTTGGAAACAGTGTTGCAGTTTCTGGAAAAGACCAACAAAAAAAACCTACTAAACACGCAATTACCATAGACCCCAGCAAACCGTACCCACGAGCATAGGTCCCAGGGAAGCTGTGGTCTGGTGGCAAGTCCACTCTTTACTGAACCCCAAATCTTAAGAATTTATCCCAGAGAAAGGAAGACTTTCATCCACACGAAAACCTGCACATCGGTGTTTACAAGAGCTTTACTCCTAACTGTCAAAACTGGGAGTGACCCTGGTGCCTTTCAAGCAGGTAAATGGGTACACGCACCCTGGGAACAACTGATACCATGGAGCGTGTTAAGCAGGAGGAAGGAGCGAACTACTGGTGCGTGAAACAACCCGGATGAATCTCCAACAAAGTAGGCCAAAATTTAAAGGTCGTTCCGAAAGGCTACAACAGGATGACTGCGTTCACACAACGTTCTCACAACTCCGCAGGTGGAGACGTGGAGAACAGACTAGGGGTTGCCGGCGGCGGGGGCGGGGGTGAGACCAGAGACAGAGCAAACGTGTGTGGTATTAAACAGCAGGATGGGTGATCGTGGCAATGAAACTCCTCTGTTCCTTAGCTCTTTCAATGCCAGTGTCCTGGCTGTAATGTCACACCGCAGTGCTCCAAGATGTGACCGCTGTGAAAAACTGGATCAAGTACACACAGTATCTCTGTATTACTTCTCACAACTGCATACGATCTACAATTTTCTCAAAGTAAAAGGCCCAATTCTTTTAAAAAGTCAACCTCCTACTAAATTCGAAACCCGGATCCTACTTTCTGCCTCACGAGTTAGTGGCAGGGATTCACAGCATCCCCCTCTCTAATCCACTGGCGTTCTGTATCAGTAAACGTCCCCTGAAATTAAGAACATTTTAATGCTGCAGATCCTTAAAGAGATAAAGCTGTCTGAACCGCCTGCAGCTGAACAGAAACTGCTTTGGAGCTTAGTGTCTCGGAAACAGACGCACATCATGCAATCCAGGCTAGTGGTACCCCAGCAAGCCGGCATCTCACTTGCAAGTTAACTGTGGAGAGCACTCCGCAGCACACAACACAGAACGCTCGTCTGCAATGTTTCTGTACAGACTTTCCACTTGTTATTTTAATTTTTTTAATGTTTCTTTTGAGAGGGAGAGAGCA
>NC_043704.1:152431793-152433200 GCF_006229205.1 Suricata suricatta
TGAAACTTGAAACTTCAAACCCCCGTTTCCACAAGTTCTGATTTAAAAGTGAGGCAGAGAGGGGCGCCTGGATGGCTCAGTCGGTTAAGCCTCCAGCTTCAGCTCAGGTCATGATCTCACGTTCGTGGGTTCGAGCCCCGTGTTGGGCTCCATGCTGACAGCTCAGAGCCTGGAGCCTGCTTCCAGTTCTGTGTCTCCCCCTCTCTCTGCCCCTTCGCTGCTCATGCTCTGTCTCTGTCTCAAAAATAAAACATTAAGAAAAAAGTATTTTTTGACGTGAGGCAGAGAGAAGGAAGTCCTGACGCATAAAGAAAGGCTGAGGACGCAGAAGATGGTACGCTTGTTTGACGGGACACAATTCTGTTCTGTATTTAAGAACCAAAAGTGTCACTGCAACGCAGCAGTGTCGTCCGCACGAAGCTCTCCTCGTGACATCCTGACATCAAAGCTTTAACATCATCTCTGCGGGCGTACCCTTTGGTTATCTGAGTATCGGCTGGGTAACTGGATTCAGACTGGCATCTAACTCCTGAAGTCAGACGGTGGGGACCCCAAGGAAGGACTGCGAACTGGGCACTTCCCTGTTGACGCCTAAATATAAACAAACAACGCGCAATCGGTGCACGCCTTCTCTCACAGACGACAAACCGTCGGGCTCCCGGGTGGCTCAGTCTGTCGGGCGTCCAGCGCCTGACTTCAGCTCAGGTCACGATCTCGCGTTTGTGGGTTCCAGCCCCGCACTGGGCTCTGTGCCGGCAGAGCAAAGCCTTTTTGGGATCCCCATCTCTCTCTTCCTCTGCCCCTTCCCCACTCGTTCGGGCAAGCTCTCTCTCTCTCTCTTTCTCGCTCTCTCTCAAATTACCTTTTTTTTTTTTTTTTTTGATGGTTAACTGTCAGGAAAAGCAAAGAAAACACATAAAGTAGATTTCTTATACAGTCTGTTACAGTCATACGGAAAGTCTGGAAGCACTAGGTAAACAAACTTTATCAGCTTCACCGGTTGCTGTTTTGTTTTTAAATTAGGTGTCAACAGTTTTCAACTGCAAAAGAAACTGGTCACTTCCTGGTCACCAGTCATCCAGTCCCTCTTCCTAACACTCCTCAACCTCTTTTGGGGGGAAATATCTTTCCTGCAATGGGTTTAGTCTGTGGGATGACAAAACAGACACTCTGCCCCCAAAATATGGAACCTGAAAGGGTCCCCGAGTCCCTTCAGAAACCTCCTTCCTCCCGCAGTGCGGTGCCGTCGACAGAAGGCCGCGATCTCAACTCAGCCAGCGGAGCTCTTGCTCAGAAATAGACCTTGGGGCACCTGGGGCGCTCAGCTGGCTAAGCGTCCGACGTCAGCTCAGGTCTGGATCTCATGGTTCATGAGCTCGAGCCCTACATCGGGCTCTGCACTGACAG
>NC_043704.1:152433300-152434447 GCF_006229205.1 Suricata suricatta
CAGTCAGTTACGGCAGCATTAAGTCTGCTGACGCTTAACACCCGGCTGGCAGAGTTGCTTGCACTTCAGCTTGGACCCTTTCTTGGGCCCCTCTCAAAATTGGCGGCCTTATCAATGATCAGTAAGTGGGTTGGAGCCTCTAAAATCCAAACGGACTCCTGCGTTATTGAACCTTCTTATCTAGGTGAGTAATGCAAAGTGCAGCAACTTCTCTTTTACATCATTATTATTTTTTAAAGTTTATTTATTTTGGGTGGGGGGAAGCAGAGTGAGAGGGAGAGAGAGAATCCCAAGCAGGTTCCCTGCTGTCAGCACAAGGCCTCATGCGGGGCTTGATCCCATGAACCATGAGATCATGACCTGAGCCGAAATCAAGAGTTGGACGTTTAATCGACTGAGCCACCCAGGAGCCCTTCTCTTAGTTTAGAAGGAATATTACCACATGCCAAAGACCGCTGGATTCCTAGGGACGTCACTGTAATAGACCAAGAGCTCGTGCATGATTAATCTCCTTCCCTCTGGCAAACAAATTAGGGTGCTGCTTACTAGTTCAGTTAGCCTGTCACCAGTATAATGGAACAGTGTGATATGCTGCAGACTGTCAAGGTGATGGGGGCCCCCCGGACTATGTTATGACAGCGCAGGAGACTTGATACAGGGGTAAGTTGGTACGTAGGAACTGCTTCTCATTTTATTTACTGATTGGGATGGAAAAGAACGCATAACAAGTGCCAGGGGCTGTGTTAATTTCCTTCAGTAAAGATAGCACGCCTAACCGGCAGCTCTAGTAGGCATCATCAGCTGATTAACTTTGCAGTAGCCTGCGGTCCTGCTGTGACCCACGTGGCTTCAGTGCTGGCCTTACAGGAAGTTAAATGGGGACGTGGTAGAAATCGCCGCTGCTGCACGTCTCAAGTCTTCGGTGCCATTGGTTCCCAGTCACTGGCCTGGTTGGATAGGACCTGGTTTCGGTTTTCGGTCATCGGGTGGGCAGGCAGGAGGGTCTTGTTCCAGGAGCTTCCACGTTATCTCTTCACACTGAGTAGTCCATAGTCCACTGGCTGGGAATCCATTGGGGGACTCCTCCTAGTTCCCGAGTGTATCTTTTCTGATTGTATGTTCTGGGCCTGGGAGAATAACTGAGGAT
>NC_043704.1:152434547-152436202 GCF_006229205.1 Suricata suricatta
GGGCCCAGGCCAAGCAGATTCACTCGCTCCACATGCAGGTACTGGAACTCCCGTGATTCTCTGCTCCCACTGCTCAGCTGCCTCTCCCTTCTTCGACCTATACTCCTGATTTCCTAGAAAGTTCTAGATTCCCTCCCTCTTAGGAGGAAAAAGCATCAACCTGGGCTGCATATGGATCCACATGTATGTCTGCATCGGCAGGAAGTAGACGGCCACTTCACTGCAACCCCATTCCATCTGGTCCACAAAGACAATGGCGAAATGAAATGCCCTAAGTAGGCAAAATCACGGGTGGTACCTCTCTAAACAGAGAGATGGACTAAGGGAAGGATCTAATCCAACTCAGAAGCAGTAGCTAACAGGGGGGGGGGGGGCATTCAAAAGTAGAAAGAACAAAATTATACCACCCCGCCCCCCTCCCCAAAAAACTTAGTGTGGGGAGAGAGGTATAGATGGAGGCCTCTTGAATGGGAGCAGAGTGTAAATACATTGATAACCCACCCTATAGATGCCCACCAGAGGGACTCAACAGTCAGCTGGAAAAGGAGAACCACCCGTGGACACCAGTCAGCATTCTTCACCAGTTACCTTGGCGCTTGCTCAATGAACCTGGGCGCAAACAAAACAGCACCGAGGCCAGACTGGAGGCTGTGCATGGGCCCAACCACGTGGAATTCTGCTCACCAAGGGTGCCGTGGCCACTGCCACCACTGAGTTCCCAACCCGTCGTGGACACGACCGACACTGAGTCTTGATGGACCTCTGCTCCCCAGAGCACCCAGGCGGGGACACCATGGCAGGCTGATTACACTGGAACTCTCCATCATGAAAGGAACAACATGTGGTCCTCACCTATTCCAGGTATGGATTAACTACCCTGTCCCTGAACTTGAGCCACCTCTAACATCCACGCTACTGCCCCCTTTCGATCAGTCTCCCAGTGCAACTCCCAAATGTTCTTCCAGAAATGGCAGCCACCCCACTCCCCTTCTTCTCTTTGGACCAAGGAGTAAGAGCAACTCCACGACTACTAACCCTGGATGACTGCACCATCCCCTTGGAAATGAAACATGAGATAATTATCCCCAGTTGAGTGTACCGTGCGTCAGGAACCACGAACGACCTAATTCCCTTTGAAAGCCTCACTTTCCAGTGTTTCAACAGTGGTTTCTGAAACCAATTAACATTGGAAATGACAGTGCCCCTGACCCCTCTGCCCATGGCTGCATGCATCCCTTCCTTCTTGAAAAATCATACCAACGTCATATACTTAGACGGACCAATGAGTAGGTTGTCAGGTTTCATTTTGAGTAATAACCTTTGAAGCCTTCACAAACTAAACTATTGATTCTATAGTTTTGAGTTCATTTTACACAAATTAAATTAAAAGAAAAAAAGGAACTGTTGGAACTGCCATGGACAGTGGATTCATATGTCATCTTGGCACCTGAAAATCAGCCCCTGAATTCTGCTTCCTGGCTGCTCCCCGGGCAACAACGGTCACCAACAGCAGCCGCGTCGCAGTGGCGGAGAGAGGGTCTGGCAGTCTACGAAGACCTCAGTCCAGATCTGCCTCCAGCGATGAACACGGTCATGCTGTTCTAACAAGGTGCGGCACCCCCACGACTCCCGCAGCTCTCCTGGAAAGAGATGCA
>NC_043704.1:152436302-152437712 GCF_006229205.1 Suricata suricatta
AGAGAGGGTCTGGCAGTCTACGAAGACCTCAGTCCAGATCTGCCTCCAGCGATGAACACGGTCATGCTGTTCTAACAAGGTGCGGCACCCCCACGACTCCCGCAGCTCTCCTGGAAAGAGATGCACGGGCACCCTCCCTGCCCTCCCTCTGGCCACCACGGCCAGACCTGACCCACAGGGAGGGAGAAGCCTCCCGCCAGGCCCTTTGTTCTGTGCGTAATGAAGGAGCTACTGGGGGCGGATGACACACATACAGATCTTTATCCAGGGCTAAGGACGTTTTCACTTGGGATCAGCAGAACACGACTACCCAGCTACACAAATGTTTTCTGAAGAAATCAAGTTAGGGGCGCCTGGATGGCTCAGTTGGTTAAGCATCCAACTCTTGATTTTGGCTCAGGTCACGATCTCACAGTTCATGAGTTCAAGCCCCAAGTCAGGCTCTGCACTGACAGGGCAAAGCCTGCTTGGGAATCGTGCTCACTCTCTCTGCCCCGCCCCCACTAACTAAACACAAATTCTTAAAGAAGCAAAGTTACCATTGTACTTCATTGAGTCTTTTAAGGCCTGGAATATTTAAAAGCTACCACACAAAGAACATCACCTCAATACAGTGGTTTGTGAGCTTGCCACATAGAACTACTATTATGTACTTGTTACAATGTTCTTAATAGTCCTGCCACCAACACTCCTCAAATAGTGGAAATACAAAGGCAGCTCATTTTAAATTGCAGTTTTCTGCCTCAGGGATCAACTCTGACTAGTTTTATTTTGTGCGATTCTCTCCATCATCAATTCTCTTTCCAGGTTCCTTTCATCTAATAGAAAATTAAATGTGATGCTCTGCTAGGTTCCCAAGGATTACTAAATTGTATCACATTCAAATATATAAGCCTCACAACTGCGGCACAAAAAATATCATAACAAAGGTATGTGCACAGCCCAGGTCACATGAGCGTAAAAATTAGAGCAGAAAACACGGAAGCTGAAAATTATTCTACAAGATGTCAGGTAAGAAATTAAGTGAATTCTACCATTATAAGAAATTAGGAAACATGCCTTTTAAGAACTCTTTGATGCGAGAGGTTTAATTTGTATGCAAAAGTGATCCGAATACGGCAATTCCCCCAAATGACACGTACTTCCGCATCCCGGCTTCACACAGCAAATCCAGAATGTTTCCCTTCATCCTACACAAAGGCCCGAAGACTATTCAACCGTTGCTTTATCGTTTTCAAAAGAAGAAGACAGAACTGTCTCTCATGCTATCCCAGACGGAACAGGAAGGCAAGTTGTTTAGCAGGAGGCACACCGTGGGGGTTATCATTGGTAACGGTCTCGGCTCAGGGCCGTGAACGAGCCAGAAACGGGTTGGCAGCACCTGATGTAAAAGGTGGCTCTCTCAGCCCC
>NC_043704.1:152437812-152440264 GCF_006229205.1 Suricata suricatta
GACCAGTCCTGTGACTGAAACCCAACTGTCTTCTGGGGACACCAGACACTAAGCAGATTGGTTGTTTTCACCTTAAGTTCTTTCCAGGCTTGGTCTGTGGAACCCTATTTTCTTCCCCTAGTGAGCCAGGCTTCCCACTCAGGGAGATGACAGCCTCCCAGCTTCTCCTCTACTTCAAACACCCGGGGCACTCCTTCCCGTCTTTCTGATGCTGACCTTGATGTACTCCAACGTCAGACACCAGCAGCTGAACATCCTGCACCTTCCCACCACAAAGTATACCCCCTTCCCCACTCCACCTACCTTCATTAGTCCTTCTTCCTTATGATAGTGGGCAGAGTGCCCCTTCTCTGACCTACGGCCAATCACCCTCCTACTCAGTCATTCCCTTCAGCTAGCCCCTCACTGACCTTGACTTCAATGCCTCCCTCTGGAGTCAATCCCTTCCACTGGCATTTAAACATGCCTCTCACACCCACAGCCAAATTTCTCTATGTAGATACACACCTCCCACTTGCTCACCTCGGGTGTTCTACACAATCGGTCTCCACCGTTACGTGCTCACCGCACATAAACTGCTCTTCGGAAAGGTCACTAATAACCCTCATCTTGCCAAGTCCAAGAGAAATGTCTGTTTCAAACTAACCTAAATATGAGAAGCAATAAAAAGGAGGAGCATTTTCTCACTGGCACATGGTTGTCCCTTCCCTTCTACTGACGCAACTGTCCTGAGTTTCTTTCTCCTTCACCACTGCTCCTTCACAGGCTCCATAAGGACTTCCTCTTTCTTTAAAACCCTTTGTCCACTACAAAGCTCCACTAGGACAGGACAGTTCTGTCTCTAGCACCGACTCCATTACTTGGCCCAAAGAAAGTGCTCATTAACTATCTCATGATGAGAGACCAAAAAATAATTCAGTAAACCTTGACCCATACTTAATATCCCATACAAAACTAACTCCAAATAAATCAGAGGCCCAAACAGAAAACCTAAAGCTTAAGTGTCCCCCTTAGTGCAGCCAGCAGCATGTCAGTCTCACAAAATCCCAAGCTGCAAAAGTTTACCCAAAAAAACACAGGAAAAATGTTCTGTGATCTTGGGATAGACAAAGATATGAAAAGCATAATCTGCAAAAGAAGAAAGCTGATACTTAATCAAAATTAACTTCTGGATAACAATATAGAGACAACAAAGCAACAAGCCACAGAGTGGGGGAAAATACTGCAGAAGATAAAAGCACTCTCAGATACAGATCCAGATTCAGACATACAGACAGAGAGCTAAACAGTGAGGGCGGTGCATGGATGGATGACAGAAGACAGATAACTCAGTACCAGACGGCTCAGTGATCGGAAAACAACTTCAAGGAACTTTGGAGATTATGATCTCCCCAAAACGAGCTGCTCTACACCTGTCCAGCCTCGTCTCCGAACACATGCTTCCCAACTGCCAAGTGCGTTGGACCATCACTAGCTACACCCGCGTGAAGAGACCTCTACCACGCCATTGTTCCTCACGCCAATGTCGCCGGGCTTGTACCTTCTCACAAAGCTAAATAAACTGGATGCTGAGTGAGAATCAGTGTGAACAGAAGTATATATTAGCGTATATGCCATTACAGATGTATATACTACCGTATATAGAGGGACTGAAACCCGAAGGCATCGAAGCCCAGAGGTATTTGGGTGGAAAGGTTTTCAATGATGTACTAACAGACATACAGGGCTCCCCAAATTTTTCTTTCTGATTAGCGCAGTCCCAGAAAGTCGTGTCATTCAGGCAACTTGCCCATTTCATGTAAACTTCAAGTATGTAGACCTAAAGTTTTCAGATTATTCCCTTCGTGCCTTCTGGTGGACACTGAATTTAAACTGCTCTCTCCCTTTTAGTCCTTACATTGGTAACTTTTATTTTCTCTATTTTTTAATCAATCTGGTTAGAAGTTCAATAATTTTAACTTACTGAAGTACGAACTATTGGTTTCACTGATTTTTATCTATTACTACGTCCCGATTCGTTGATTTCGGCTCTTATTTTTATACCTTTATATTAATTGCATTGGGTTTAATTTGCTCTCCTCTTTCCAGCTCCTCACAGTGGAACTTAAAACAGTTACTTTCTAATGTAGTGGTTCTCAAAGCATTGCCCCTGAAGCAGCAGCATCAAACACCACTCAGCAACTTTATTAGAAATGCAAATTACTATGCGCCACTCCAGCCCCACCGAGCAAGTATGGAGGGGAGGGCCGGCCAGGTAATTCTGAGGCACACTAGGGTCTTCAGAACTCCTGTTCTAAAATGAGCATTTCATGCCATAGCTATTTCCCTCTTAATTCCACGTTAAAATTAATCCCAAAAAATTTTTGATGTATCAGGTGTCCATTATCGTTTATTTTAAAATATTATCTAAACCCTCTTGAGCGTTCTTTATTGGCACAGGAGTTGCTTAGAA
>NC_043704.1:152440364-152463322 GCF_006229205.1 Suricata suricatta
GGTAATTCTGAGGCACACTAGGGTCTTCAGAACTCCTGTTCTAAAATGAGCATTTCATGCCATAGCTATTTCCCTCTTAATTCCACGTTAAAATTAATCCCAAAAAATTTTTGATGTATCAGGTGTCCATTATCGTTTATTTTAAAATATTATCTAAACCCTCTTGAGCGTTCTTTATTGGCACAGGAGTTGCTTAGAAAGATTTTGTTTTATTTCCAAACATTTGGGGGAGTTTCCAGACTTCCTCTTGTTATCTAATTTCTTTCCACTGTAGTCAGAGAATTTAGTCTAAATTTTAATTAATGTCATAAATCCAATTTATCTTAATCCATTGTTCAGATGTTTTTTGTGGCTGAAAATGTTGTCTTAGTGAACATTCAGTGTGTACTTCAAATGAACGTGTCTTACAGTTGTTGGAGTTAGTGTTCTATGTCAAACTAGTTCATTTTCATTTGTATCAAATCTTACATTTTCTTTCTGACTCCTTGGTTAAAATATATCCAACAATCATAATGGATTTGTCTACTTGTACTTGTAGTTCTAGCAAACTTTTCTTCATCTATTTTAAAGCACTATTAGGGGCGCCTGGGTGGCTCAGTCGGTTGAGCATCTGACTTTGGCTCAGGTCATGATCTCATGGTTCATAGGCTCAAGCCCTGTGTCAGGTTCTGTGCAGACAGCTAGCTCAGAGCCTGGAGCTTGTTTCAGATTCTTTGTCTCCCCCTCTCTCTGACCCTCCCCACTCACGCTCTCTGTCTCAAAAAATAAACTATAAAATAAATTTAAATAAAGCACTATTAGTTGATGCATACAAATTAAGGATTATTGAATTAAAACTTTCATTATAAAATACTCATCTTCGTCTCTTAATGTCTACTTGGTTATTAATGTATCCACACAAGTTTTGTTCCTAGTATTTCCATGGTACATCTTTCTTCCATGTTTCTTAGTTTATCTTTAAAGTAGGGAGCATGTAAGGTGCGCATAGCTGGCTTTCTCTCCTTTACCCCGTAGGACAACCTCTCCACTTTTGCAAGGACTATTTGAGCCACTAACACTGAATAGAATTACTAATGTGGTGAGGTTTAAATCCACCGTCTTGCTATTTGCTTTCTCTTTGTCCCACTTAAGCTTTCTTCCTTTCTTCCTACTCTGCTTGTTTTGATTTGAGTATTCATTTAGTATTGTATTTAATCTCTTCTATTGATTATTTAGCTATAGCTGTTTAATTTTTTACTAGCTACTCTGAAGATTTTAAGAGCATCTGTAAGTTATCACAATTCACTTGAAATCAACATACTATTTCATAAACAGTATAACACAAATATGTATATGCTATACATAGAACATAAAATGAGACAGAAGACGTATTTGCTAATTGTTGATAATTTCCAAAATTCATGATAGGTATCAGCTACACTGCCAAGAATCTTGTCGAACCTGGACCAAGATACACATACAAAGAAACTCACACTGCTGAAAATAACAAAACTAAAGAGAAAATTTACACACCGGGAAGCAAGGACACAAATGAATGCAGATTTATCAGAAACCACCAAAGCCATAAGATGCGAAAACATTTCTAAAGTGATGAAAGAAAAAAGAAAGTGCTATCTCAGAATTCTGTTATCGATGAAAATACTCGCAAAAATAAGGAAGAAATAAAGAGAAAATGGGTAAATTCATCTCTAAACGGAGAATTTAACGTGAAATGTTGAAGTAGATCTTTCAGGTTAAAGGGAAATAGGCCTAGATACAAACCTGGGTTCATAAGAATAAAGAATACTGTAGCAGTAAAGTAGCTTAGAAAATACACTGTTTCTTCATCGTAGACTCACACGGAGCCACAAGAGTAGTGCGGAGAGATCCCGGGTCCTCTTCCTCCAGTTCCCACAACGGTAACATGTGCAGTGACAGTACGCACACTGTCAAAAACCACAGCCGCGGCGTTGGCACAGCACCACGTGTAGCCCCGCATCCTCTCACCTCGGCGCAGGTTTGTGCGGTCACAATACGGATCTACTCCGTGACCACCGTGAGCTCCCGCGCCAGCCCTGCACAGTGGGCGCTCCTCCTGCTCTCAGCATCCCCCACCCCTGGCAACCACGGCTCTGTTTTCCAGCTCCATCACTTCGTCATTCCAAGAATAATATACCAACACAACCTTTCACTCGGCACAACGCCCTTGGTATCCACCCAAACTACTATACACAGCAACAGTTCCTTCGTCTTCGCTGTTACGTAATACTCCATGGTAAGGCTCGTCCCAAGGTTTAAGGACTCACAAACTGAAGGACGTGCCGGTGTTTTCAGGTTTTGGCTACTACAAGTAAAGCTGGTATGAATCGTCAGATATAGACTTTTGTATGAACAGAAGATTTCATTCTCTCCAAGAGAGCCCAGGAGCAAAACTGCTGAGTCATATGGTAACTGTAGGTTTCATTTCTTACAAAACTGCCAACATGTCTTCTAAGAGTGCATTTGACACTCCCACCAGCAATGGACGAAGGCCCAGTTCACAGCTCTCTGCCAGCCCCTGGGATTGTCCCTCTTTATTATACTGTTTTCATACACATGTAGACGCAGTCTTCGTTCACATTTCTATAATGAATAATAATGCTGAATACCCTTTCATGGATTTACTTCCCAGTCACGTATCCACTTTGGTGAAATGTCTCTCACGTCTACTGCCCATTTTCTAATTTTTTTATTCATTTGTTTGTTTACCATTGAGTTTTGAGAGTTCTTTACTATTGCAAATAACATTTGTTTTTTGGGATCATACTCTTGGTGTCAAGTCTAAGAAATCTCTGTGAGTGATGAAGAGTTTCTTCTCTGAACCCTGTGGATAATTTTATTTTCTTGCAAAGAGTGTGGAGTTTTGTTGTCAAGCAGTTGAAATACCAGGCACCCACCTCAATCCTATGAAGGCCTGGTTTTCCTTTAGTCCCAGGGCATAGTGCTTAGACCCAAAACGTAGGCCTTCTGGAATTCCAGTGCAAAGTCCAAAGTGTTTATCAAGCCCTCTTAACTTGGTTGGGCCTGACCCCAAAGTCTATCTCCGCAGCACTGGGCAACTGCTGAAATTTCTGCTCAACTCTTCGGCCTGCCAGCTGCTGCTTTCTGCCCGGTTCCGTGCAGCACAGCCTCCCAGGTAGCCAAGGCCTGCAGACGAATTGCTACTCACTTTTTGTGGCTCTTCTCAGATTTCCCCCCTACTCCTTTTCTACCCTGTCTAGCAATGCCAAATCCCCTTCTCGGCTCCTTGGCCAGCAAGACTGTTGTGTTCTGCCTGAACTCGGTTCCACTGCATGAAGTCCGAAGCCCTGCAGGGAATAAGCCAAATCAGAGGATGTCTCCCAGAGCCTGCTTCCCTCCCTTGAATGGTGTGTCCTCTCCGGCTTCTATGTGCTGTTTTTAGACTCTGTCCAGGTACATTACTAGTAGGAGCAGAAGGTTAAGCCCAGTACAGCTGCTCAACCATCACCAGAACCAGAACTCCAACCCAGGTCTGACTGTGACGTTAATTTTTCAGTTTGGAAGAAGTATAAATTTATACGCCAAATAGGATGAAACTCAAATAACTGATTCCAAATTTATACGGAAATTTGGAAGGAAAACACTTTTTCCCTTTCTAGAGTTGAAGATAAATATCAACAAACTTCCTTGTTCTCTCCCTGCGTGGACAGGTGGGCGGCTCTCCCCAGCCACTTGTAAATGCCCCCTTCGCTAGGAAGGGTAGCTCGTCCAGGGTCACATCTGCAACTAACGCTACAGGAGACCCTCGGGCTACGTCTCCTATTCTGAAATTGTACCAAAACTCAGAACTGGAGCCACACTAACCCACCAACACACTGGCCCCAAACAGTCTTAAGATCTCAATATTTCAGATTTCAGTTTTCCCGATTTCTGACTTTTGAGGATTTCCCTTATTTTCTTGTGCACACAGCTATGTATTCTAAAGTCCATTTGTTAAAGATTTATCCTGTGTTTCTCATTTTTTGTTTGTTTTCTGTTTGTTTTGCTACTTAAGTATTTTCAGGCTATCTAAGTAGCTAAACTTAGAAGGCTCTATGTTATTTTTATAATGAAAAAAACTCATAGTAAATGCTATGTGGAAAAAGTAGGAAAAAACAATTTCATATATGTACATAAAACACACCTAAATACAGCCAAAAAGCACAAGTATCCTTTGTTCTTCAAAGATGTTTTAAGTTGACTAACTAGGAGCGTGGAAAATCAGGACCATGACGAACAGACTGTGTACAGGTGTGCTAGCAAGGAAACGCTCCAGGACGCTGCACCCCTTCCTCTGCCGTCCCTGGTGGCGCATCGTCTGAGCCTAACTGAACAAGGTCCAAGTCAACACTCTATCCCACAACCTCTAAAATACACACGGGATCTGTCTCTAAATGCAGTTCATCACTTCACACGATGTTCAGAGAGAACTAAATGAGTTAAATAATGCTTCTAATCACCATATCTCTATCCACTGCTTAGTATAAAATGTAATTATAAAACCAATTCAGCAGAACAGTGAATATCACAGTGGCAATAATTTGAAGTCAAGAATTCTTAGGAGATATTCTGTTGAGCAACGAAATCACAAAATGTGATTATCCAACAAAAAAAATTAGGACATAAAAAAGCGAAATACAGGTGCCTGATGGCTCAGTCAGTGCAGCATGAGACTCTGGATCTTGGGATTCTAGGTTCAAGCCCCACGTTGGGTGTACAGATTACTTAAAAATAAAATCTTAAAGTAAAAAGCAAAATAAATTTTGGAAGTTAGATATATTTCGAAACAATGACAATGTTGCATAGCAAACTTAAATTAATCTGTTGAAAGTGAAAATAGCAAAGGGCTTTTTACGAGTTTAGGCTCGCCGGGGCCTAAACTCGGGCTCCCAGACTTTACCGGCGTGGTGGATCCATGCTGAGAGCCAGAAAGTGAAAAGAGAAAAAAATAATAGCAATCAATGATAGCAAATATATCAATATACCATAAATTTAAATTGTACATTTGAACTTAAAAAAAGGGTTAAAAGTTATAATCATATAATTTATTACTTTCTTATCATATATTTAACAAGACAGTTAAAGTGACACTGCACCGGAAGATGTCCCCACAATGCAGACGTCTGGCCCCCCCTCTTTAATGGAGTGATCAAAGTACAACCATCAGGGGAAGCCTGACACTGCACGCCTCCCGGCGTGAGGAAGTATAGAGCACCCACCCTCACCCATGATAAACTGTTACCCAAAACCAAGGTTTCATCCGAATCTAATCAAGCCTCTCAACCTAACTTATAGTTTATAGAACTTTAGGGACTAGATGACTCAGAAAAAACAAAAACAAAAACAGAGGAGTCCAAAATGAGGAAGAACATTCTACAAGCAGCTTGGATTCTTCAAGAAATCAATGCCATGGGGGGGGGGGGCAATTGGAACAACAAATCTATAAGAAATATTAGCACACGCTCCCCCTTAAAAGAAAACCAACAGAGGATTATGAAAACAAACAAAAAACTCCACAAGCCAAGTGAAGTTCATTCTAAAAACAAAAACGGGGTTTAACTTTAGGAATGCCAATAATTCCTGTTAACAGAGACAGAAAAATTATGCCATCACCTCCACAGATGTCCTACAATCATATTCAACACTCATTCATGCTAAAAATAAAAACTTGGTAGAGCCTTATTTAACAAGATTTTATACCAAACCAAATATTAATGAGAATACAGAACACTGAAAATCTTTCACTGCTGTAAGGATTTTCACTTCATAACATTTTTAGAAAATCATTTAGACTAGCCTCTAATGTTGAACACAGGCATACCCATGACAAGCGATTCGAACTCCTAGGTTTACCCAACAGAAATCTCACATACGTATACCTAAACAAGTGTGCAAGAATTACTTATAAAAGCCAAATACGGAAAACTACTCCAAGGTCCACCTCCAGTGGTGTGATCTATCCGTTTAATGAAAATGAACTACAGGCACCTAAAACAACAAGGACTTCCCAACCAAACCTGGAGCAAAATCAGCCAGATACCAAAGAATACATGTCATATGACGGACTGTAAACACAATTCAAAAGCAGGCAAAATCATCATAGTATTATTATGGTGGTGATCACCTACAGAGCACAGGGAGAGACCAGGGACTGGAAAGGGTGTAAGGAATCCCACCATGCTGGTAATGTTCTAGGTTTTTTGTTTTTTGGTTTTTTTTTTATTTTACTTATGTCTTTATTTTGATAGAGAGAGAGAGACAGAGAGTGAGTGGGGGAAGGGCAGAAAGAGAAAAAGACACAGAATCTGTAGCAGGCTCCAGGCTCTGAACTGTCAGCACAGAGCCTGACGCGGGGCTCAAAACCACAGACTATGAGATCATGACATGAGCTGAAGTCAGATGCCCAACCGACTGAGCCCCCCAGGTGCCCCTTTTCTATTTCTTGACCCAGAGTGAAATATGTTCTATTTCTTGACCCTGGGTTTTCACTTTGTGACAAGTTACTGAGCATGATACATATGTTTTGTACACATTTCTGTATATCTCTAACTCTTCAATTAAATAAAAAGCTTATAATTTTTAAACCAAGCAACAGAAGTTACACTTCTGTGTAACAGAAGTACATAGTAAAGAATTATTTCAATCAACCTGAAACTCAGTATTTTAGCTGTATACATCATCCAATGAAATATTCCATGGACCAAAACAAAACACAAAATCAAACAGAATGGTACAAAAATACCTTAAACTGCACTTTGCAGTCTTATTGTTAGCAACAATATTAGTATTGTTTTTAAACTATTTATTCTAAACCATAAGTTAAAGAAAATAATATGTTAATGTCATTAGCAGTCAAGATTTTCATCTTACAAGAAAAATAAAAATTTAAATCAGAAAGGTAAAAACTCAAATTTAAATTTGAAATTGGAAGTGTCAGTATGAATGGACTTATTTTTCATTTTAAAAAATAATACTTCCTAATTCTAACCCTTGGAAAGTTCTAGAAGAAATGGTAATCCCAATAGCAATGAGCACCCTTACCCAGACTTTGTTCTCTAAGTACCATTTCCAACTAAAATTAAACCAAGTTCCTTAAAAATCTGATGTCAAAACTAGGGCTTAATTATTCCCAAGCAAAGCCTGTGACATCTTGTGGACAGAAAGCAGACGAGTTATCAGGGACAGCAGTAGGGTCATGTCGAAAAGTGGGAAGCAAACTCAAAAGGGCTCCCACTGGACTTACTACAATTTAAGCATCAAAGAGACTAATAATGCCAAAGAGTGAAATATATAAACATACATGTATTAATCTAAAGTACTTAATAATACAAAGAAAAATCTCATTGGCCACATCAAGATTACAAAGGCACCAACTTGTTGTTCTGAAAAATAATCTATAAAGGAAACAATCACTTATCCTGCCTTTGCTAAACAAACTATACTTTAGGATAATAATGTAATCATTAGGGGCAAGTTCTCCTCTAAGAAAACCTCCCGAGTATAAGTCAAAAAGTGAATATCATTTTTGCAACTCTAGAGGGCTAAGGCATTTAAGCCATGATCAACGGATGCTAAAAACTATGAAGTAGGAGAGAGACGGGCAGCTTTGCGGTGAGAGTGCCAGCACCCGCCACCAGAGCGCGGTCCCAACCTCACGAGCGGTGGCGCAGCCACATACCGCCGGCCTCTCCCCGAGGAAACAGGAAACACACAGAACCAACTACGGAGAATGCCCTCCCCCCTTCCACTGAAACAGACTTGAATCTCATCAAGGCCCATACATCAAAAACAGCAGTTCACGGGAAATGCAGATGACTAAGGACCATGTCAAATGACACCAAAATGGTGGAATAAAGTTTCCACCATTCCAGATTTGGCTGAAACAAATGACAATCTGTCTTAGTAGAGGAGAGTAAAAAAACAATTGGGAAATGTTTGAAATTAAAAGACTTACAACTCTACATTATCTAAATGCAATGCAAGACCCTATTTCAACCCTAGATCAACGAAAAGGTACAAAATGAACGTGGGAGACCATCAAGAAACTCTGCACAGTGGCCCTGATCCCATGGCTCCCTGGGAGTAACCAGTGTGGCTTCGGGAGACAAAGGAGGGCCTGACCTCTGGCCACCACGAAACTCAGGGCACCACCAGCACAAGGGTCCCACCCCCAAAGGCCGGCGGGCCTTTGCTCCCCCAGTCACGGCGTGGAGCAATTAACGTGGGATTGAGCAGAAGCCCGAGAGCCCAAGAGATGACCCACGACGAACCTCATTGCTGGTGACCTGTCCCCGTGCATGAAGAACCTCAGTGGTACCAGACCCGATATGGTGCACATTCCAAACCCATTCTGTAATCAAACCCTCTAGCTTGACTCAGACAAAGGAGACCGGATTCCCAGATTTAAAATTAGACAATGACAAGGATACCTGTAATTACCTGTCAAGGAAATTACTGAAGCTGTTCCGGTTCAGTGGAAGGCCTCCATAATCCCATTACATGCGGAACCGAATGCACAGGAATGTTTTCTGTTTCTGCCCACATGGAAACCACAGCCATTCAAGGGGGCCGTGTGCAGGTGCCGACGTGCCCCAGAATAACCACGACGTTCACGCTGCCCCTGACCCGTGGGTCCTGGGAGCCGCTCCAGCTCTCTTCCTAATACTGGGTTATTCATTCTCTGTGGGGATAAGATACACAAAGGTTTCCATCCCAATAGTCTGGACTCCGGAGGTTAGGATGTCTTGTCGCCAACATGGCTAAACAGGAATCCCCGAATGCTACAGATCTAAGCTGTGATCATTTGTACACAACGTGACTCCTCATAGGCGAGCTTCCCGTGAGCCTCCAAATCCTATTATTCAGAAAAGCTCTATATGTTTGTCAGAATGCTCTTCCTCCAACAAGGAGTTAGTGAATTAGAAAAAAAAATCACTTACTACTTTTTCCGCGATAGCTGAATAAAAGCGTTAACAGCGCCCTGAAATGCGCGTCAAGCGCACACACTGAAACCAGCGGCTGCTCTCCAGCGGTGCTCCAGAACAGGAGCTCGGGGGGCCCCGGCTGCTCAACAAGGAGGTGCGTGTTCCCGGGTTGACAAACCAAGAACTGTGACCCCAAATCTAAAGGATCCTAAAGGCCAGATAAACCGCTCGGTCCAGCAGACGGCACGCCTCCCGCAGCCCTGCTTGGCTGGTTAGGCCTTGGCTCCTAGGAAGCCCGCTCTCGGGGGGTTTTCAGTCCTTGGCCGCCGTTCTCACCACCACCGGATGAACATCGTGGGTGGGCTGCACACTCGCCGGGTTTCTAACGCCCGCGGACAGCCACGTGCACGCCGAATGACAGCCTCAGGCAGCGGGCAGCTGGGTAAAATCAACCACCACCACAGAAGTGACGAAGACGGCAACGACACAGCTTTCCGGCCTGACGACTCCTAACGGAAAACAGCGAATGTGGGCCTCTCGGGCCCGCTCAGAACATGGCCAGAAAGAGGGAGCTGCTAAAATCCCACCCCGAGACCAGCCCTGAAACCTCCCTGAGCAGACACCACCGGTCGGCCAGAGAAGCGAGGCTTCCTTTAACTTAGTTTGCAAAACCAGCGAGGACGATTGGCCCAGGTCGCTTCCTGCGTAGTCCCCTAGATAGCAGACGTGAGACATGGACAGCCCCCCAAACTGACAGAGGATTACCCCTGCCCGACCCCGTCAAGAAGACGCCACCGGTACAACCAGTCCCGGTCAAGGACACACACGGCGCTCCCCGTGTAGAAGCTACTTTACAACAGCTCACCTCAGAGCCTCAGGCCGTGGACCGAGTGCTCCCAGCTTACAAGCTGAGTATGGGCACAAGAAACTCTTACTAATCCCTACTTCAAGAAAAAAACAGAAAAAAGAAAACCTCCGAATACTGACTAGATACGAGATGATATTCAGAAAACACTGTTGATCTGGTTGGGTGTGATACTGCTGCTGTGATTGTACTTTTTTAAATCCTCTTCTGTTATACATACACACTGAAACCTTTATGAGTTAGACGCTATCTGCGATTTTTCTTAAAACACGACCACAAGGGGAGGGGCAGGAGAGGGAATGTGACACGGAGGGGGAGGGGGAGGAGGAGGGAGAGATGACAGACAACACTGGCAACGTGCTGATAATTCCTGGGAGTGCTAGCTCCTCGTGCGGGTCTCTCTACTCTGATGCAGGCTACGCTTTTCCACAGCGGAAGTGTTTAATGCACGGGTCAAACTAGAGAGCCTGTTCGTTTGCCTTCCAGTTCTAAGTTTTAGGGTTCTGTATTAGACCTTTTCTAGAATGTATCCATTGCATGCTTGAGACTAAATCTATGCAGAATGTCAGGAAAATGTCTTTACAAATACTACGCAGAAGCAGCACGATGATTACAGGGCGGTAAGGGTGCCTTCCTGGAGGAGAGCTTAACAGGCCGCCTGTCCTTGCAGAAAGGAGAGCGAGGAATGGGATAAGGACATCGTGACCGGCTCTCTTCTACAGCCGCCGGCCAAAGAGCAAGACGAAAGAGACTTCAATTACACCACGAGGACAGTGAAATAGCTTTTTCTCCATCTCTTCCCTTTGGAATGAATTAAACTGCCATACTTCCCTACCAATCAATGATTTATTAAATCCTCCAGCACGGACTCTACCTAAATACTAAGATAAGTTACAAAATGAGGCTCTATACCTTTAAAATACCTAGACGATCTTAAACCACAATGTTTGTTTTGGTTTCTGTGCACCAGTAATAAACCTGCTCGAGAAATCAGTGTCTCACACCCGCATTTTATTCATGAAACCATGAACACCCACAACTGTGAATGTTCCAGAAACTGGTCTCAGAGTTCGGAAGCTGAGCTTCCACAACGGGCTCCCTGGGGTTCTCAAACCCCCTGAAATGACTGCATTGTCCTGTGGAGGCTGCCCTGCTGTTCATTAATCTCAAACAGTAATAATCAGTAATGGACTAAGACCATATGCCCTGCAGCAACTACTCCAAGAAACAGGGAAAAGATGCAACACCGTGCTGCTGCGTACCTGGTGAGCCATCTTCTTGAAGCGGAGAGAGAAAATTCAACTTCCAAAACTTTGTTTCCAGTGTTTGAGTGCCCTCTAGTGGCTGCTTCCCTTGGCACAACCAACGGCTCATCGCAGGAATTCATGAGGAAGTGTGAGAAGTAACAGCATACAAGAAGATAACATGCAGGGGCACCCGGCACAGTTTCAGGGCATTCTGTGAATGACTCACTATCCAGAGGAACTTAGTGCACAACAGAAAGTTTCCCGGGTATTTCATTACATGCTATGACATAGTTTTAGTAAACTGATTTTTCCAAAGTTTCATTTCAAATCAATAAAACATCAGAAAACCCCCAGAAAAGGACAGCGCACCAATGAAAGACAGGACCTCAGGAATTAACACCCTCCCCTCCTCTCGATGGGGGCAGCAGCACAACGGCAATGTTATTCAATAAGGGACAGCAAGCAGGAGGTGGGGGAACCTTTCAAACACAAAGCACCCGCCTCTGGAGAGAGCAGCGCTGGCTAACGATCCACCTGGGTGAGCACGGAGACAGGTGCCGTCTGGGAAGTGCCTCGCTAAGGGCACAGGCCATGGGCATGGGGCCAGGGAGGGAGCTGAGCGCAGCACCCAGGGTGACCGGCAGTCCCCGGGGTGGCCACAGAGGCCTTCTGCCCAGACCCAGGGGAATTCCTACAGCAGCAGAACATACTTTCTGTGACCACGGCCTCTGGGAGCCCCAAGCACAAAGATGCCAGTGGGTGTGGGCAACCACTAGGTGCCGGCCTTGGCCTCCAGCCTGTCTTCCCAGACTCTGCCACAGGCACCCCTCACCTGCACCCCTCCCAGGACTTCTGCCCACACACACTTCGCCTTCGGGATGTCCAGCACCAAGGGGGAACCAACTCTCTAAGCAAGAACCTTCACGGCCTCGGGACATTTCCGAACGTACAGATCCGTCTTTCCCAGGAAGCGTCCTACTGACGTCCGGGACAGCTGTCCCCGACCAGGAGCTTCCTTAGGCTCGCTGTCCACTGCTGCCGCTCATCAGTCACAGCACTCTAGGATTCCACTACGTGAGCCGACGCACTTTGTTCCACTGCTGACAGACACGGGGCTTGTTTCAAATTTAGGACTATTACAAACAGAGCCCATCAGACACATCCCTGTGCGTCATCTGGTACCCTGGGTACAAGGTAGGAGATGCTGGCTCACAAAGGAAAGATGCGCTCGGTTCTTTAATTTTTCTTTTTCAATGTTTATTTCTGAGACAAAGAGAGAAACAGAGCACGAGCAGGGGAGGGGCAGAGAGAGGGGGAGACACGGAATCCCAAGCACACCCCAGGCTCTGAGCTGTCCACACAGAACTCGATATGGGCCTCAAACCCACGAGCCGTGAGATTATGGCCTGAGCTAAAGTCAGAGCTTAATCAATTGAGCCCCCCAGGCACCCTGAGAGGTACTCAGTTCTGGAAGACCATCACCCAGCAGTCTTCCAGGGCGGCTGTGCCCACTTACATTCCCACCAGCTGCACAGAAGCCGGCCTTCTGCTCAGTACTTTTCCTTGTAACAGGTGGTCCTCTTCAAACGTAAGCGACGGAGGCTCTCTGCTCAAATTCTCCAGGGGCTTCCCACCTCCTTCAGAAAAACACCCCTCACCTGACCAGGGCTTCCCACAGGCCTGAGGGGACCTGGACCCTGGCTACTCCATGAACCTCGCCTCCTCCAGCAGTCCTCCTCCGGCTCTGGCTCGGCTCCAGCTATTCTACCCACAACCCCTTGCACCTGCTGTTCACCCGACCAAGGGACGTGCTCCCTCACACCCTTCAGGGCTCTGCCCAGATGTTCCTATCCCCGGCTTTCTCTGGCCGACCCATCTGAAACAGTGCCGCCGCCACCCCATCCTTCCCGAATGTTGGGAGCCGCAAAGATTTCAGCTGCTTGGCCATTTACTAGCCAGATATGTCACTCCCTGAGGGGAGTTGCAAAATAGGCAGGGGAGCGCCACTCCCTGTCAGAGGAGAAGCCAGAAGACCAAAGATCAACCGCCTGCAGGCAGGGTAGCTTCAGCCCCTCAGGCGCTGTGCTAAAACACTTTAGTCTGGTTCCTTTTTTACTCCAGTCTTAATCCCTTAACCCTGTTTCCTAGCAACCGACCTAGGTCAGCTGCCTTGTTTTCCGGCCTTGAAACCTTTATAAGATAGGGTGTTTTCTCAATAAAGAAGAGGCTTGATCGGATACCATGCGTTGTCTTTACTCTCTGTGCGTCCCCCCTCCTGCCCTTTCTTTCCCTCCCTCAGGAAAAGAACCCACGACAACTTTCCGCCCTGCCGGTTGGGGCGGACAAGACAGGTACTGCTGAACGCCGGGGACAAGCGCGCCGGGACCTGGCTTCAGCTAAGACACCCGAACCCCACTGTCCCTTTATCTTTTCCATCGCATCTCTCACCACCTGCACTAGGTACCTGCTCTCTCTCCTCCCCTAGAACAGACTCCATCAACACAGGGATTTTTTTATTTCTCTTGCTCAGCACTGTATCCTGGTCCCAAAGACCATCAATACAAGGAATAAAGTAGTACCTATCAGGGATGCCTGGCTCAGTAGGTTAAGCCTCCAACTCTTGGTCTCAGCTCAGGTCACAATCTTACGATTCTTTAGATGGAGTCCTGGGCAGGGCAATGTGCTGGCAGTGAGGAGCCTGTTTGGGATTCTCTCCCTCTCTCTCTGCCCTTCCCCACTCACGCACTCTAAAACAAACAAATACAAATTTCAAAAATAGTATCTGAATTTCTTCTGGAAGAAGACATGGGACAATGGTCTTCCTGCACGTAACACACCACCAGGCCCACAGCCGGCACTCAACAAATGTTCAAGCAGTAAAAGAACAACGAATTTGCCTTTTCCTCTCCTGTTCCCTTCTCCTCTGCCCTTTCCCATCTTCTCAAAGAACGTAGGATTTACTTTCTTGCTACTAACTTTCAACATTATACATATTCTTTCGGAAAAGTCCATTCTTTCCAGGTGACACGTCACAACATTAACAGCTATTATCTGGGCTTAAATGTTAATGGATTCATTGTTTATGTTTGCTTCTTCTTTACGTTACCTTAAGATTTGGTTACAGACAGCTACTGAAGCAGCTCGCTCAAGTACAATTTTTTAGAAATGTTGGTGAAATTAAGATGGAGGCTCTGAATTTCTGAAAAAGTCTTTTGTCCTCACAATCAAGTAATAGGATGGCTGTGCAGAGAAATTTAAGTGTTGTTCTATTTCTACTGAGATCTCAGCTTATAGTGTTACACATAAATTATATGCAGGTCTAATTAGCTTTTGTTTATAACCTGAGTTTTGGTTTTCTTTTACTCTTTGTAATTACAAATTTCACCACGATAGGCCTAATTGTGGGTGTTTTTTCAATGTGTTGCCTACAATTTGGTGAAACCTTTCATCTAAAGATTGAGTCTTTCTTCAGCTCAGGGTGAAATTTTCTTCTATTATTTCTTTCATGAATGTTTGCTTTGATCTCTCCCTCTGGAAATCCCATCATGTTTATCTTTGACAAGTGCTGTCCAAAAGAAATACAATTCAAGCCACAAAGGTAATTTAAAATTTTCTAGGGCTCATATCAAAAAAGAAAGTGAAGTTAACTACAATAATATATTTATCCAAATGTACCTAAAAATATCTGCATTAAAATATATTGTCAAAAATATTATTTGGATATTCAGTTATCTGAAAACGTAGTCTATAAAACATGTACAGGTGAGGGGCGCCTGGGTGGCTCAGTCGGTTGAGGGTCCAGCTTCGGCTCAGGTCATGATCTCGCGGTTTGTGGGTTTGAGCCCCACGTCGGGCTCTGTGCTGACAGCTCAGAGCCTGGAGCCTGTCTTCAGATTCTGTGTCTCCCTCTCTCTCTGGCCCTCCCCTGCTCACACTGTCTCTCTCAAAAATAAAACGTTAGAAAAAAAAAAAAGTACAGGTGAGATGCTTTTTCTTTTTTCATACTGAATCTTCAAAATCTGGTATGTTCTCTGCTTGAAGTTCATCTCAATTCAGACTACCTGCTTTTCAAAGCCGAGTGCCTGCCATACTGGACAGCAGAACAGATCTTCTGGAATGATCGTCCATGCTTTTTAAGTTCATAACTTTTAACCTTTCTCTTTTTCTTCTGAATCCTAAGGGAATTCTTCCAGCTGATCTTCAAAGTTTATTTATTTTTGAGAGAGAAACAGAGCAAGTGGGGGAGGGGCAGAAAGAAAGGGGGAGAGAGAGAGAGAATCCTAAACAGGATCTGCACTGTCAGCCAGAACCTGATGCAGGGCTCAGATTCACGAACCGTGAGAACATGAGCTGAGCCAAAACCATGAGTCGGACGCTTAACCGACTGAGCCACCCCAGCGCCCCCCTGCTGATCCTCAAATCCACTAACTCTGCTTCCGAAGGTGCCCAGCCTACTTATCACAGCGCCTACTGAACACTTTCACTCAACAGTCATATTTTTCATCTTCAGGGCTCACTTTCCGTGGCATATTTCTCCTGAGCACTGCCTATTGTGATGACCCAGGAATCCCCTCTAGGATGTCAGGACTATGTCGTAGAATTTTTCTTTAACTTCTCTTTCAACTCCTATAGCCTCTCTATGTCATTGGAAACCCTTGTTCTGAGTGATCAGAATAAGACCCCCAACTTTTGAGTTACTAAGCTTCTCTGATTAGTGATACTGCCCTAGCTTCTTGGCATTTTAGATTAAAAATCTACTTTATTCATCTCCAATAGCCAAGTGGGGTACCATCAGTGGTCACATAGGTCACAATTCATTCTTCTTGGTCCCAGAAAACAATAAAAAGGGAAGACTTAGTGTTGTTTCCTTTAGTAGCTCAGGGATCTCACAATTTGCAGAAAATGGGGATGGAATTAGCAGCAAAGGAAATCCAATGACCTTAAATGAATTGTCCATTCCTATCTACTCAGACCAGGGAGAACTGGGATCCCATCCCAGCAACTGGCTGAGGTACCGGACGGCACAGTTAAAGAATCTTTTCCATCACTACCAAAAGTAGCCACACAATATGTGGCTAAATAATTCCTCTTAAGGTCTCAACTACCTTGCCAGGCTCTGGCTCTACCGAAATCCCGTCTCCTTTCCACTTTCCCTTCCTTCAGGAGTTCTTAACCTTGCCCCTAAAAAGCCTTGGCTCTTTTCACCTATTTCAACTCCTGACACTCCCCAGTCCACGGGGGGAAGGACACTCAAAAAGGCAGTACAATGGTAGGATTCACGGATCTGGATTTACTGATTAACTAAGAGATGCTTCCCAATGTGAGTACTTGAAAGAAATGGTGGATGCCTCAAAATATCCTTCAAGCATGCACGTCCATTAAATACTCAGATCATATTTAATACGATACGATGAGGATGAAAATACTAATTTCAGGCTAAAAGGATTTGAATTTGAATTACGAACTATGCTTCCACAAGGAAATAAATCAGGTATAATAAAATGTTATGGAGACTATAAGAAAACTAGCAATGAAATAAACCTTATCCAAAAATTACTGAAATAATAATGAAGAGAACTCACAAACCTTTTAACTCTGCCGTATCACCTTCCATAACAGAATGTGCTGTAAATGTGGGCCTATGTTAGAGCCACAGGGTCTACTGAGGCCGTTTTACAAATGCCACAACTCCACCAAGAACAATTACATGAAGGTCGATGAAAGCTGCATGTTCTAAATCACAAAATCAGGAACAATCTTTTTTTGTCATTCATAACATTTCAGTAATAAAAGAGAATTACCTCAGTAACAGGTGTATTTTCCTGGAGCTCCGCTGTGTGTGAGGCCAGTAAACCAATCACCCGAGCAACCTTGGCCCGTCTGCAAATGAGGAAAAATAAGCTCTGAGGAGAACTACAGACCCAAGTAACATCACACAATGATGAGCATTAACGTAAAATAAAATGCGATGCGCAGGGGTAAGCACGTACTCCCCTACAAACACGCCCCGGGACACACATGCATGATGTGACTAAAGCTGAACAAGTGCTTTAATAAGAAAATGCAAAATAGGGGCGCCTGGGGGGCTCAGTCGGTTGAGTGTCTGGCTTTGGCTCAGGTCATGATCTCACGGTTCATGGGTTCGAGCCCTGCGTCAGGCTCTGTGCTGACAGCTAGCTCGGAACATGGAGCTGCTTCAAATTCTGTGTCTCCCTCCCTCTCTGACCCTCCCCTGCTCACGTTGTCTCTCTCTTTCTCTCAAAAATAAATAGAACATTTAAAAAAAATTTTAATGCAAAATAAAAGTTTTGAAAGGCTTTAACCAGAGAGGAGAAGGAAAATGTAATTAACCCTTTTATTTCTGAGTAGAGCAGTATTTGGCTAAAGGTTATGTTCTACTTGTTAGGCCAATGATTGTATACATAAGAGATTAAAAATAGAACTGTCCAGTATTTATATAACCCCTTGTACAGCAATTTTTATAATCGTGGATCTTATAAATGTTCTTCCAGAAACTACTAGTTGTAGTGAAGTTTCTGTTTCATTATCCAACAAAACATAAGGTTGATAGATTATTAAATATCATTTTCAGGTGACTTAGGAAAGTTTATTTCATGGAAAAGATCAGTCATAAGTTTTTTATAATTCAAAAAAATAGTTGAATGTGTGAGTTGATAAGAACCGTATGCTTTTCCCTTTTTTTGTTGAGAACCGTATTCTTATTGATGCTTGCAGGTTCCCTGGGCTGATCAGTGTACACGTCAGCCAGAGAGCCGCTACTTCCCGGGTTCTTAAACCACGAAGGACCCAGAGAGGGAGACAGACCTGACTGAGAGAAGAGCCACACAGGGGAGTGTCCCTGTTGCCGGAACTCTAACACTGCGTCTCAACACTTCTTGAATTAGCCATTCACATCTCTTAACGTGTGCAAATTGAAAAAGTCCCAGGCATTTGTAAGATTAGCATTCTGCCTCTAAATAAGATTATACTGTTTTTTAAATTTTAATTCCTCAGTTAACATATGTTATGTCAGTTTCAGGTGTACAATATAGTGACTCAGCACTTCCATACATCACCCAGCGCTCATCCTGACAGGCGCCCTCCTCAATCCTCAGTCCCTATTTCACTCTCCCCCCACCCAGCACCCCTCTGATCACCATTCAATTTGTTGACTACAGTTTCCCTCTGCTCATTTGTTACGTTTCTTAAAATTCCACAAGCCAAATCATGATATTTACCTTTCTCTGGCTTACTTCCCTTAGCATTATACTTCAGCTCCATCCATGCTGTTGCAAAGGGCAAGATTTCATTCTTTCTTATGGTTGAATAATATTCCGTTGTGAATATATACCCCATCTGCTTTACCCATTCACTGCATATGGACACCTGGACTGCCTCCATTATTGAGCTATTGCAAATAACGCTACTACGAACACAGGAGTGCGTGTATCCTCCCGGATTAGTGTTGTTCTGGTCTCTGCATGAATGCCTAGCTGTGTGATTGCTCGATCCTGGGGTAGTTCTAGTTTTACTCTTTGTGGAACCACCGTACTGTTTTCCACAGTGACGACACCAGTTTGCACTCCCACCAACAGTGCACAAGGGTTCCTTTTTCTCCGCTTCCTCATCAACAGCTGCTGTTTCTTGTGGGTTTTCTTTTTCAAGGCCATTCTTGTAGGTGTGATATCTCATAGTTTTGATGTCTATTTCTCTGATAATGAGTGATACTGAGCATCTTTTCATGTGTCTGTTGGCCATCTGGATGTCTTTAGAGAAATGTCTGTTCATGTCTCTTGCCCACAAATATTTAGATTATTTGTTTTCTGGGTGTTGAGCTGTGTAAGTTCTTTATATAGTTTGGATACTAAGCCTTTATTGATATGTCATTTGCAAAGATCTTCTCCCACTCCACAGGTTGCCTTTGATTTTGACGTAGTCCCAACAGTTTATTTTTGCTTCCATTTCCCTTGCCTCAGGAGACGGGTCTATAAAACAGATGCTATCCCTGATGTCAGACATTACTGCCCTCTTCTAGGATTTTGATGGTTTCAGGTCTCACACGTAGACTGTTCATCCATTTTTAATTTATTTTTGTGTATGATGGAAGAAAGTGGTCCAGTTTCGTTCCTTTCCATGTAGCTGTCCAGTTTTTCCAACACCGTGTGTTGAAGGCACCGTCTTAAAAAGATTTTACTTAAAAAGTGATCCATTGGCAACTGTGTTCCAGCCGCCGCAGCACCGCCTCCCGCTCCCCGAGCTCCAGCCCAAGGAGAAGCGGGTAAGTAAGGGGGTCTCAGCACCGCGGCTCGGCCCCAGCGGACTGCCCGCAAGTCCACCAGCAGTGAAGCACCGAGGAAGCAACGGCTACAAAAGCCGCTCACAAGAGTGCGCCCTCTATCGGAGGGGTGGAGAAGCCTCGCGGCTACAGGCCCGGTACCGGGCACTCCTCGATACCAGATGGTACCAGAAGTCCGCTCAACTCTGATCCGCAAACTCCCTTCCCAGCGTCTGGTGTGAGAAATTGCTCAGGGCTTCAAAACAGACCCGCGCTCCCAGAGCAAGGCCGTCGGTGCTCTGCAGGAGGCCAGCGAGGCCTACCTGGGGCCTCTGAAGACACCGACCTGGGCGCCATCCGTGCCAAACGTGTCACAGTTCTGCCAAAACACATCCAGCTAGCGCGCCGCATACTGGAGAGCGTGCTTAAGAAGCCACTCGGATGGAAAACATTTCATTCTTTAAAAAAAAGGTTTTTTTTCCTCTTCTTCCTGTTATTGGTAGTTCTGAACGTTAGTTTTTTTCAATCGGGTCAAAAGGTACCTAAGTATAGGATCGGAAAAGAAAACTAGGGGACAGAAATCAGGTATTGGCAGTTTTTCCACTTTCATTTGTGTGTGAATTTGTAATATAAACACGGGGACATAAAGCATTACCACAAGTCAAAATGTTTCAGTGAACACATTTCAACAGTTCAACTTTATAACAATTATAAATAAACCTGTTAAATTTTTCTGGACAACAATGCCAGCATTTGGATTTTTTAAAAACAAATTTCTTATTGATGGCAACTACCTGGTGTTTGTAGCATTTTTATCATACAGTAGATTCCATCCATCCACTGTACTTTTCTGAGTTGTCCTACACGCAAGTACATGTTTTCAATGTTGTCTGTCTTCTGTGCTGTTCCTATAAGTCGGCTATTAAAATACATTAAATTATTTTTAAAAAAAGTGATCAACTGGAAACAAAACTTGGACACTGGACCGGAAGCTTCAAGGAAAAGCACCTACTCACTGCTCTGCCACTGACCTATCCTGTGACCCAGGCCAAGTCAATTATGCTTCCATTTCCACATGTGTGCAATTTCAAGGGAGACATGGATTGACTTCTAAATTGTTTGTTTTTTTTTTTTTACAATGAAAACACAAACGCTAATTATCAGAAACTGACTAATGAATTAGAGGAAGCAGAGCAAAAACTTATCTTGGTTCAAAGACAAGCCTAAAGTACTTATGAAACACTAAATTGTTTCTTCATTCTACAAAATTAAATAATGCCCACGAGATTTATTCAACTAAAAGAAAATGTATTACAATGCGCTAAGTAAATGTTTTCACCAATCTCACCAGAAACCATTTCTATCAGAAAAAAAAAAAACACTATTTTAAATCTCTTATAGTTCTAAGTTATAAAGCAACAAAAACATTTGTCTATACTAAACACTTACATACAACTACATCTATATAAGATGCCCTCAAAAAACGCTTTTTCTCATAATCAGCTTCCTGTTTAAATGTCACCACATGAGGCGCCCCTGGAGTCCCATTACCTTGTACCTCACAAGTGTCCCCATACTCGTGACAGCATCTACAGCTGCACCGGCCAACAGTCTTTCCGCAATGACACGCACGCTCCGCATCTACACTGTTCAATACAGTATCCGTCACACATGTGTGACTAGTAAGTACTTAAAATGGTGGAAAAGCTAAGAATTGGAAGTTGTTACCAAGTTCCAATGAGATTACTGTGAAGCATAACAGGTTAATACAGCAGTTGAAATCCTCTGGGAGACACAAGTCCAAACCATATACAAACAGAAACAAAACCTGGGCAATGAGAGGCCGCCCAAAGTTAACACAGCTTCGGCTAATTCCCATCTTTGACTAAAATAAGCTGTAATAATTTCCTAAAATAAATCAGAGTAAAGGGGGAAAGGGAAGGAATATTATTTTGAAATAAATCTTAAAAATATTACACTTAAAAGTGATCAATTTCAGTGGCTTAGTCGGTTGAGCATCTGACTTCAGCTCAGGTCATGATCTCCTGGTTTGTGGGTTCGAGCCCCGTGTCAGAGTCTGTGCTGACAGCTCAGAGCCTGGAGCCTGCTTCAGATTCTGTGTCTCCCTCTCTCTGTGTCCCTCCCCCATTCATGCCCTATTTCTATCTCAATAATAAAGAAAGATCAAAAAAAAAATTTTTTAAGTGATCAATTTGAAAAAACATTTGGTAGGCCATTGGACCCGAAGTTACAAGGAAAAGCACCTAGTCACTACTCTGCCGCTGACCCATTTTGTGACCAAATCCAAGTCAATTATGCTTTAATTTCCACATGTGTGCAATTTCAAGGGATACATTAACTTCTAAATGCTTGATTATGTATAGAATAGGCAAATTCATAAAGAAAGAGTAGAAGAGAGGTCACCAGGACCAGGAGGGGGAAGGAGTTACTGTTCAATGACTAGTTGCTTCTGTGTACGATGATGAAAAAGTTCTGGGAACTGACAGTGGTGATGGTTGCACAACATCGTAAACATACTGAATACACTGAATTGTACGTGAAAAAAATTACTAAAATGGTACATTTCACATTATGTATATCCCCACAGTTAACCTAGTTTCTTAATTAAAATATTGAGTATTATTATATGTGGATCACATACCTTGGTAAAGTTGCTTAGAAAAGGATACAAAATTTCCTAATTATCCACTGTTGAACATTAATTTTTTAAGTTTATTTATTTTGAGAGGCAGAGAGCACGTGGGGGAGGGGTAGAGAGAGGGAGATAGAGAGAGAGAGATATATAAAGAGAGAGAGAGAGAATCCCAAGCAGTCTCCGCACTGTCTGTGTGGAGCCCGAGGCGCAGTTTGAACTCTTGAACCACAGGATCACAACCTGAGCCAAAACCAAGATTCGGACATTTAAACTGAGCCACTCAGGCACCCTCTACTTCCGAAAGTTCCAACAAAAGGGCATTTTTATACACACCAACTGGGAATGCAGGTCGACAGTGTTTCTAAAGAATGTTTTAGCAATTTATCTAAGAGTGTTTTAGCAATTCATCAGATGTCACAAAACTATTTATTGCCTTCTACTCACTCCTTCTAAGAGTCTGCCCTAAGGGGAAGAAGAAAAAAACAAACATTCACCAACATTTAACCACAAAAATTGTTCATCAATATTATTTACAGTGTCATAACATAATCCAAAAATAGCGAACAGGGTAAATTAAATGATCAGGCATTCATAGCATAGAAAAAAGGCATACCTTGGAAAAAAAAAACAAGACAAACAGTTATTTACATTAAAAAATACTATGTCGTGTAAAAAAAAAATACCATGTCATAAGGGGAAGAGAAAATTCTATGTTGCTCTATTGTGTTTTTCTACATGCTGAACAAATCAAGGCATAAACACACCTACTTCGACACTGACCGCCCATCACCGAGCTAAGGGGCCGGCACGCTAGCAAGGTGACGCGACCTGGCTCAGAGGAGGCCTCCCTGGAAGAACTGGTGCTTGAACGGAAAAAGACAATAAAAGAAGGTTCCAAGAAGAGGAGGTCTTATTTTTTCTCATTTTCCTCAAACACAAGCTGTTTTACAATTAAGCTTCAATCTAAAAAATA
>NC_043704.1:152463422-152465242 GCF_006229205.1 Suricata suricatta
GGTGTTTCATTTTTAGAATATGTTAACTGTGCACACATTTCATTTATATATAGGAAATTAATTTTTACATATAAATTTCTAATTGGACTACCTTACTAATTCTCATATTAATTAATTATTTTTTAGTTCATTGTTTTGGCCTTTTTGAAGTCTTTCTTTCTTAAATGTCCATGCTTTTAAACATTACATTCTTTGTTGTACAAAGTTCCTCCTCACTTATTCTTCATGGTTTTTTTTTTTTTTTATAAGTTTGTTTTCTAAGTTGCAAAGGGGTAGTCTTGGTTTCTAAGAGCTTTTTAGCTAATTAGTCCTTTATTCATGCCCTTGCCTCAGTTTTGGAGAATTTCCTCATTTTTCACTTCACTAGGTTTTTTTTTTCCCCTCCTGTTTTGTTCTATTTGCTGGTCAGTGTTTCAGTGGAAGTTTTTTGTTTTTGTTTTATTTTTGGTGGAAAAAAGTGTTTTTATTAAAGCATGGGGACGGGCTCCATGGGCAGGAAGAGCTGCCTCAGTGGAAGTTCTTAATACATAAATACTCTTTTTGTCTGATGTGATGCCCCATGGCGGTATGGCCCTAGGAAGGAGAGTTACATATAAGTAGAACACAGGGAGAAGTCTTAAATATGGTTATTCATTTTCATTATGTGTTAACTCTACTTTAGGTTTTATTATTAAAAAAATTTTAATGTTCATTTTTGAGAGAGATAGACCGGAGTGTGAGCACAGGAGGGGCAGAGAGAGAGGGAGGCACAGAATCTGAAGCAGGCTCTGCACTGTCAGCACAGAGCCCTACGTGGGGCTCGAACTCACTATATACGTGAGATCATGCTCTGAGCCGAAGTCAGACGCTTAACCAACTGAGCGCCCCAGTCTACTTTAGCTAGATAGAGGTGTTTAATGCTTAGGTAGTGAGGTAGTATCTGATCCTGAAATTCATTTCTGCTATAATTTTAACTTCATACTGAATATTCTGTAAAGCAGAACATATTGGTGAGTGTGCAGTGGATGAATGATCAAAAATCGTGCCAGTAATTGGAAAACAAGTTTGCCTCATTGTAGCCTAGACATCAAACTATGGAAGATCTGTTCTCTGGTCCTGAGTAGCCTTTGTGATAAACGAGAACAGACCGGTTACTTTGAGCTTTGATTTTTCCTTCTCTAACAATGAGAATGCTGCTACTCAGGCCTGAGGACTTTTGTGAAGCTCAGAGAAGACGGTCTCTGAGTGTTTTGAATAGCAACCTGAGGGACACGGGGACCCTTCCAGTGGTGGCTTAGGGTCTTCTTAGCCCACTTCGTAAATGCTCGGCAGTAGCCACGGAAACAAAGCCTCCTTTTTGGTCTTATTTCAGATCGTGAGTGAACACGTGAGTCAGCAGGACCTGGAATCCCAGATGAGAGCGCTGATCTACGCAGACTCCGACCTTGTCATCACCCCGATTATTGACAACCCAAAGGTGGGGGACGATGCACTGAGAGCTGAGGGCTGAGAGCCCGGTGATACCTTCATCTCAAGCACCCTTTCCTTCCTTTCCTTTGTTGTTCCTCATGTCTTCTGTTTCGTTTGTGCCGCGTCTGCATTTCTAACACCCGCCCCGTGTGTGACCTCTCCTCTTCCTGCGTTACTTGTCCCTTCGCTGACTGCTGAGTCTCTTCCTCTTCTGTTATTTATTTATTTATAGTTTATTGCCAAGTTGGTTTCCATATAACACCCAGTGCTCTGCCCCACAAGTGCCCCTCTCCATGACCATCACCCCTTTTCCTCTTTCCCCCCTCTCTCTTCAGCCCTCAGTTTGTTCTCAGTATTCAAGGGTCTCTACT
>NC_043704.1:152465342-152466625 GCF_006229205.1 Suricata suricatta
CTCAAATACAAATAAACATTAAAAAAAAAAAAAAAAAAGACCCTAGTGATCTCAGTAGAAAAATTTCTTAAATGTGAAAAATTCCAAATCAGAGTCCCAGGAGCAATGGAGTGACCTACAGAGTATGACCAGCCTTTTAAAATTTTTTAATTTTTTAATGTTTGTTTATTTTTGAAAGAGAGACACACACAAGTGTGAACAGGGACAGAAAGAGGGAGACACAGAATCTGAAGCAGGCTCCAGGTACTGAGCCATCAGCACAGATCCTGACGCAGGGCTCAAACTCATGAACTGCGAGATCATGATCTGAGCCGAAGTCAGACACTTAACTGACTGAGCCCCACAGGGGCCCCTGACCAGCATTTTTAAGTATTGGAGGAATATTAAAAATAGATGCAGATTGTAACTTATTCCTTATCTTACACAGATACCAAGATGATTTCCATATCAAACATTTTCTGAAATAGAATTGTAATTATTTTCCATCCTTTGTAGACTGTCTGACCTATATAATTAAACTACTCCTGCTGATATGAGCAGACATTAAAAAATAATAATAATGCCCAGTCAGTTGGGAACTGACTTAAAAAAAATTTTTTTTAATGTTTATTTTTGAGAGAGAGAGAGAGAGAGAGACCGAGTACAAGCAGGAGAGGAGTAGAGAGAGGGAGAAAGGGAGACACAGAACCCAAAGCAGGATCCAGACTCTGAGCTGTCAGCACAGAGCCCGATGTGGGGCTTGAACTCATAAGCTGTGAGATCATGACCTGAGCCGAAGTCGGATACTTTTCCCCCACGTGCCCCAAGAGTGTCTGACTCTTAATCTCAGCTCAGATCTTCATCTTAGGGTCGTGCGTTCAGGCCCTGTGTTGGGCTCTGCGCTGGGCATGGGGCCTACTTGAAAAAAGTGTTTTAAGGTTTCTGGTTAAAATAGAAAATACTGTGTATAACGTAGGTGCTATAAATAAATAATAAATTAGCCAGGAGATATAAGCTATTTACACAACAGGTGTCGTATAAACACAAATTAGAGTTTCCGTGTAGATCACCTAGAATCTTGACATTCTACCATTTTTTCATGAGGTGTGTTTTTTCCCAGATAATAGTAAGCAGGATAGAGTTTCTGAACTCTGAGTTATGTTGACTGGTGTGTATTTCCAGTTCTCGCCCGACTCCGAGAACTAGCACTGCAGTCGGACTAAGTCCTGCTGAGGATATGACTCAACATTCACCACAGAGGGCCTCTCCTTTGACCAAGGTGAGCAGAGATGGACTCAACCTTC
>NC_043704.1:152466725-152468000 GCF_006229205.1 Suricata suricatta
TCTGGCTCGCTGTTCTGGACTCTGATCTCTGCATCTTCATGCTGGTAGCACAGTAACTAGCTACTCTTGATCACTGTGGCTTTTAGTAAGTTTTGAAGTTAGGAGGTATGATTCTTCCAATTTTGGTCTTTTTGAAGTTTGTCTTGGCCATTCTGGGTCCCGTCCATTTCCCTGTGAATTTTAGGATCAGTTTGGATGTCACTGAAGAGAAGCCAGCTTCCAGCCGTTTGTGATGGTAATGACCTTGAATCTGTGGGTCATTTTGGGGAGCATTGCGTTTTAATCATGTAAAGAATATGGGATGTCTTTCTATTTAGGTCTTTAATTTCTTTCATCATAGTTGTTTTTGAATGCAGAGGCATTTTGAATTAGTTTTTTCAGAGTTATCTCATTGTATTTATGGCTTGAGGGAAACCATTGCTTTCACTTGTTACTGTGGTTTTTATGTAACGTGTAATGCATTTAGACCAATGTGAAATTTATGTCTGCATTGAAATGAAATATACACGCACTATAATAAAATCTCATTCTGCTAGTAATTGTTTAGTTACATGTGAGAGAAAATCGTGTAACAGTAAAAAATTCATTTTATTTTTATAATTTTTTTTAATTTTTAGAGTGAGAGTGTGAGTAGGGAAGCGGTGGAAGGAGAGGGAGAGAGAATCCTAAGCAGTCCCCATGCTCAGTGCCAAGTCCAACTCAGAGCTCGATCCCACGACCTGGGATCATGACCTGAGCTGTTACCAAGAGTTAGATGCTTAACCAACTGAGCCACCCAGGCACCCCCGAAAAGGCATTTTGAAATGTAATCGATGTTGAATCTCTTCTGGCCATGGCTGCTGTGGAGGAGTGCAGCTAATCATTTTATTGAGAAAAGTCCAGGGGCAATTATATAAGTAGTATATAAGAGTTTATCTTGTGTAATTTTTAAGTGATCCTCTTTTATTCAATTACAAAATTCTTATACTTGTAGAAAATTTGGAAAATATATGCAAGGACAAAGAAAAACTACTTGTAATTTAATTATCTGGGGTAACTGGTTATATTTAATTTTTTTTCATTTAGTAGATTGCAATGTTTGATCACTTTCTTTCTGAGCATTATATTTTATTTTTTGCTATCGTGAGTGGGTGTTTCATTTTTAGAATATGTTAACTGTGCACACATTTCATTTATATATAGGAAATTAATTTTTACATATAAATTTCTAATTGGACTACCTTACTAATTCTCATATTAATTAATTATTTTTTAGTTCATTGTTTTGGCCTTTTT
>NC_043704.1:152468100-152469787 GCF_006229205.1 Suricata suricatta
GACTGAGCCCCCCAGGCACCTCTGGTGTTTGCTTTTTAAAAATAAAAGTGATATTGCTCCAACGTGGTAATTCTAGGGAAAATTTCAAAGAATTCTCAGAATACTATGGAAATATTGGCCTAATTCTCTAAGCACGTTTTAAATCTGTGCCAGCATTATGCTCTAAAAGAGCACCAGTTGTTGAAAATAATTGCCTCAGTCACTGAGTAAACCCCGAGGCGCGGTGGGGGAGGGGCAGAGCTCACGTGTGCATCGTGTCTGAACCGGCCAAAGCCCCAGCCCAGTGCCTTGTGTTAAACAAGTGTTTTACACACGCTTCTTAAATAAGAGAAAATTCAAAGATACTTGTTTTTAAATTAAAGGTTTTCTCCTTTCTTACCTTTTTTTTTGGTAAAAACAAGCAAAGTAAAAAGCCCACACAGATAATCCAGAGATCCTTTTGGTTTTTGCTACCTTCCAGAGGTGGCCTTCCTCTGATAAAGTTCTAAGCGAAACAAAAATAGAGGCATTGCAGTCCGCACTAAGCCTGGATGAATTAAATAGATAACTAACACCCAGGGCTGACTTTCTGAAGGGGGGTTAGTAGTTCTGTGAGCAAGTAGCAGAAGAGAGAGCATCCAGGGGAGCGCGCCAGGGGTGGCCGTCTGGAACTCGGGGGGGGGGTCTGATCTCCCCCAGGAGCTGTGTGCAGTGGGCAGGTTGAGTGAGGGGAGGGGCCGTAAATTACAGGGGTGGGTGAGGCCTGTGTTGGGATACGGAAACGGGATCCTACGGCCAGGGAAGCCTCTCATTTTCATCTGCTAATGAAAATAATGCCATAATGCGTACATTCCCATGTACTTATGAACAGGTGCCATGAGTTTCTCTCCTGTAAATGCCCGTGTGTTGACCATGACCTTTGCCATGCCCAGCACCTGGTGCCGTGTGATTTCCAGGCCAGCATCTGAATGAGCCCTGGGTTGTGCCCTCTCCCCATTACACTCACCCCTCACATCTGCTGACTCTTTGGGCTCCTCTCCACTGCCTTTAGCTGCACAGACAGGTATCTGCAGGGTTGGAGGTGGGGCGGAGCGCCACACTTGGTCACAGCACCTGTGTGGGCCCCGGCACCAAGGGGCCCCCCGGGAGCTGGTGGTCCTGCCACCAGGAGGTGGTCTACCATGGCCAAGTGCCCGCGTGCCTCATGGCAGCGGCGGCTCAGACATGGTATCTGGTCACCAGAACAGTCAGGTACCCCTCCCGGGGGCCAGAGACCACCATCCTAAGCCACTGCCCACCCGCAACCAAGTGGCCCCCAGCTGTCCGGGGCCCTGAGGTCTCACCTCATCTCCCTGAAATGGAGCGGGTTCTGCACGTCATGTGCCTGGATCCCACTGAGTCCAGTGTCACTGCCTGTGATCATCCTGCCCTTGACAGTGACCGTGGCCACCATGTAGCTTGATGAAGACCACCTGAAGTTCCTGCTCCCTTCGTGGCCTGGGGAGGACACGGTCACATCGGCCTAACCTGCCTGGTCTCTGTCTCTCATTCTCTGCCTCTCTCTGTCTCTTCCTGTCACACTCACACTCACTCTCTGACTCACACGGTCAGCGGCCTTCAGCACCCGGCTGGAGGCTGCCTCTCCCACTCGCTGTCTCTACCGGGTCTCATTTCTGATCCTCATAATTGGGGGCCTTGTGGCTCGCTC
>NC_043704.1:152469887-152471471 GCF_006229205.1 Suricata suricatta
GAAGGTTGAGTCCATCTCTGCTCACCTTGGTCAAAGGAGAGGCCCTCTGTGGTGAATGTTGAGTCATATCCTCAGCAGGACTTAGTCCGACTGCAGTGCTAGTTCTCGGAGTCGGGCGAGAACTGGAAATACACACCAGTCAACATAACTCAGAGTTCAGAAACTCTATCCTGCTTACTATTATCTGGGAAAAAACACATCTCATGAAAAAATGGTAGAATGTCAAGATTCTAGGTGATCTACACGGAAACTCTAATTTGTGTTTATACGACACCTGTTGTGTAAATAGCTTATATCTCCTGGCTAATTTATTATTCATTTATAGCACCTACGTTATACACAGTATTTTCTATTTTAACCAGAAACCTTAAAATACTTTTTTTAAGTAGGCCCTATGCCCAGCGCAGAGCCCAACACAGGGCCTGAACGCACGACCCTAAGACGAAGACCTGAGCTGAGATTAAGAGTCAGACACTCTTGGGGCTCGTGAGGGAAAAGTATCCGGCTTCAGCTCAGGTCATGATCTCACAGTTTATGAGTTCAAGCCCCACATCGGGCTCTGTGCTGACAGCTCAGAGTCTGGATCCTGCTTTGGGTTCTGTGTCTCCCTTTCTCCCTCTCTCTACTCCTCTCCTGCTTGTACTCGGTCTCTCTCTCTCTCTCTCTCTCTCTCTCTCTCTCAAAAATAAACATTAAAAAAAAATTTTTTTTTAAGTCAGATTCCCAACTGACTGGGCATTATTATTATTTTTTAATGTCTGCTCATATCAGCAGGAGTAATTTAATTATATAGGTCAGACAGTCTACAAAGGATGGAAAATAATTACAATTCTATTTCAGAAAATGTTTGATATGGAAATCATCTTGGTATCTGTGTAAGATAAGGAATTAAGTTACAATCTGCATCTATTTTCAATATTCCTCCAATACTTAAAAATGCTGGTCAGGGGCGCCTGTGGGGCTCAGTCAGTTAAGTGTCTGACTTCGGCTCAGATCATGATCTTGCAGTTCATGAGTTTGAGCCCTGCGTCAGGATCTGTGCTGACGGCTCAGTACCTGGAGCCTGCTTCAGATTCTGTGTCTCCCTCTTTCTGTCCCTGTTCACACTTGTGTGTGTCTCTCTTTCAAAAATAAACAAACATTAAAAACTTAAAAAATTTTAAAAGGCTGGTCATACTCTGTAGGTCACTCCATTACTCCTGGGACTCTGATTTGGAATTTTTCACATTTAAGAAATTTTTCTACTGAGATCACTAGGGTCTTTTCTTTTTTTTTAATGTTTATTTGTATTTGAGAGAGAGAGACAGAGTGCAAGCAGGGGAGGGCAGAGAGAGAGAGAGAGACATAAAATCTGAAGCAGGCTTCAGGCTCTGAGCTGTCAGCACAGAGCCCGATGCAGGGCTCAAACTCATGAACCCTGAAATCATGACCTGAGCCGAAGTCGGCTGCTTAACCCACTGAGCCAGGCACCCCCATTAGGATCTTTCTTAATGAATTCCTTCAAATTCCCAAATATCAGGATCCTCATCTCTTTCACTTATGTTTTTATTCATTCATTAAGCAAGTAGTTACTTAATTCACAAA
>NC_043704.1:152471571-152499162 GCF_006229205.1 Suricata suricatta
TATGCCAAAGACTGTACAAAGTTTTTTTAAAAAATGAATTAATGCCTAGAATGTATATAGATAAATTCAACATACTTTATATTTAAATAGGAAAACAAGTCAGGAAATACTAGTTCATCGTTATAACCCCTTTGTCATTAAATAAAACTATTTGTACACAAGACCAAAACTATAAATAAAATACTGCACTTAACATTTATGTATTAAAATTTTAAATACATTTATCTTTATTATATTAAAATAGCATTCTGTTCTTGATAAAATTATTTCAATGATTATTAAATAAACATTATTAAGCCTCCATATAAAACAATATGTAACATGGCATGCCTGGGGGGCTCAGTCGCTTAAGCATCCAACTTCGGCTCAGGTCATGATCTCATGGTTTGTGAGTTCGAGCCCCACATCAGGCTGAGAGCCTGCTTTTGATCCTGTCTCCCTCTTTCTCTCCCCTCCTCCTCCTCTGCTCGCTTGCTCTCTCTCGAAAATAAACATTTTTTTTATTTTTTGAATTAAAAAAATTTTTAAAACACAACCTGTTCTTTTTCCTCAAAGTCTTTACCAAATAAAGAAGCTCAACTGCTAAAATTTCACATTCAATTCTAACTGAAAGGCAAGTAAAAAATGAGGTTTTAGCCCATATAAATAGGAAAGACAGGTGGTTTGGTTTAAAGCTTTTTTTTTTCAATGTTTATTATTTTTGAGAGAAGGAGACACAAAGCAGGAGCCAACAGAGGAGCAGAGAGAGAAAGACAGAGAACCCGGAGCAGGTTCCACGCTCTGAGCTGTGAGCCCGACAGAGGGCTCGAACCCACAAACCATGAGATCACAACCTGAGCTGAAGCCGGACGCTTAACCGACAAAGCCCCCAAGGTGGCCCTGATTTGGCTAAAAACTTTTAAAAATGCACAGCCAAACAGACACTCCATTGGCCAGCCCCTGACGCAAACTTGAAAAGCAGAGAGATGCCGGACTCTGGCGGTCACAGCCCTGCCCTCCGTCTCCGTGGAACACGGGCGGCAGCAGAACGACAGGCGCGTGGAGCAGACCTGACTGCGGTCGCGCGGGGCTTGCTCCCTGCTCTGTAGCTCACATACCTCAGGAGAAACATGGACTCGTTCGGCTGGCCCCCAACAGCACTGTTAGGCCGCAACTCAGCTGGGTTTTCTGTGGCAGGAGAGAAAACCATTGTGTGTAAAGAACCAAAACTACCACGAGCAGCGCATGATGCAGGCAGAAATTTAAAGAGAATGGCAACCGAACCCAGAGATTCTCAGAGACGGCATCCTCAGCGGCAGGAGCGTGCTCCAGCCATGGCTCACCTAGTCTGAAAGAGGGTCTAGGGCGATGACTGCTCCTCTCCCCCTTGGCTGGTCCACTCTGAGGCTTCACAACCTCCTTGGAATCTTGGGTTCCAGAATGCTCCGTCAATTTTCTGCTGTGCAACGGGAGAAAGCCAACACAATCAAACTCATTTTTGAGCTTTCTAAAGCATTCTGCATAACAAGAGGTTGGAAGAGTTCATTAAATTGCACTAACACTTGGCAAAGCCATGGAGTTAGATAAGCATGGTCACCGGGTAGCTGAAGTGAGCACTTACTATACGCAGGCTCTATACTAACCGCGTCTGTCACCGCATCCCTGAGAAACGACTAGACTGGGCAAGTGACCCGGACTTCCAGCACCAGGACACCGGCAGCGAGTCCCGCTTAGTCCTCCCCGTGCCGGGCCTGGACTTCAACGCACACGTACAGAGCCCCTAAGAAAAGCCGTCTGTTTCTGTTCTAAGAAACAGGAAAGGGGACCCCAAGAGTCAGACCAGAGGAAATGCCACAGTTTAATTTTTTCTCTTTTTCCATTCTAGTCTGTCCCTGCCCCCCGGCTCCTTGCCAGTGGCTCAAGCTGGCAGAGGGGCATCTCCTCGAGCTAGAGCGCGAGGGCCGCTCGGCCCCAAACACAGCCAGCAAGACCCAGACCCTGTAACACCCCCTGACTGAGGGGGCTGCTCGTGGGACTGCCAAGGCTGGCTCTGACACCCAGAGTCTAAGGAAGAAAAACCCCATGTACGAGAAGGCATTAGACAGAATTCCACAACTGTTCGGACGGAAGGGGGGCAGCTCTGCAAACCCCCAGCTCCGTGTACTTAATGGCAGAAGGCTGACCGCTCTCATCTTACAGCAGAAACCAAGCAGAGGTGTTCACGTTCGTCACTCCTGATTCGAGGTCTGACTTAAAAAGTCCGAGCAAGGGCAAGAAGGCGAGAGAAGAAAACAAACGCACACAGATTAGAAAGGAAGACTACAAACTCGGGTCAGAGGTCTTTGGTGCCTGTGGACACCGGGGGACCGAGACCAGAGCCCCGCTTTCTGTGAGTCCCCACAGAGTGTAACAATGGTGGGAACGTGGGTGAATCTCACTGGATCACAGAAACCCAAGTTTGAGAGAGACCTTCGATAGAATTCAGACTTCTCCATCCAATACACTGAATCCGCCAAGGCGAAACTCAAAACTCACAAACCATTAACCACTGAGTAAGATGGGGGTGGGGAGGAATCCATTCTTGGGCATTCATTCGACTGCTCCTCACCTTGTCCTTAATACCGTCATGTTTTAAAGCGTCCTGGGCTAAGCAGGCTTCATGACAACGACACAGTACTGTCACTCAGGACGGGCCAGGAGTAGGGGTGCCGCGGTAACACACGACCCGCGAGTCCTAGTGGCTTACTCTCCGCACTTTGTCTCCCTCACTCACACGGCCACTGAAGGCCGGCAGGGAGCTGTGCTCCTTGGGTCACCAGAGACCTGGCCTGAGGCAGCTCCACTTGGACATTTTCCTCCCAATTCCCCCGTCAGGAGGAAGACACGCGGCCAGCCCCTCGCCGGCTCTGTGGGGCCTCCGGAGAACGAACACGCATCACTTCTGCTCACACTTCACTAACCAAACCACGTCACGTGACCAGGCCTAACTCGAAGGGGGTGAGGAGACCCCACCACGTGCGTGCAAGGCGGGAAGGGAGCTATACATGCTGAACAGGACTCATGCCTACCGCGCGTGCAGTCACTGACTGGAGAGTAAACAGCTGATCAGAAAAATGAGCAGAATCAGGAACACAGACGGCTCAAACCGCACTTAATCGAAGGCTGGATTTTCTCCGAAAATGAAAGCAGACAAATTTACGTCGTTGACGCTGCGTTATCACAACAGTAATCGGTGTGATCATCTGATCACATCCTACCTGAAGGTGGGATTCTCGGTGCTCCATTCATGGTCTCTCCGTGCAAAAGCACCCTTCCAAAAGGAATGCTGCAGCAGGCCGGCCCACGTCAACCTGTGCAAAACACTGATGTTAAAATTGTTTAACAGGATCTACCGTGCATGATTCCCAAGTCACGTCCCATTTACATGGGTCAGACTGTATAATTTACAAATTTCTCTATTCACATGTCCCCCTGCAGTTCTGTCCTACTTTACTTGCACTGTAGTACAGTTAACCTCGTAGCAACACCCAAAATAACCACTGAGCAGCCGCACACGGCGCAGGACGGGAGAGGCTGAGAACTAAGTGTGGGAAGTCTCAGGGTTCCTGTCGCCTGGAGCCTGAGAAAAACATTTTGGGTTCTCAGAGAGTCTATGAAGAGACCCTATAATTAGCTTAAAATCTTACTATTTTTATCTTTGTTTGGTTTGTTTTGTTTTTTTTAGTGTGAGAGCATGAGAGGGGGAGAGACACAGAGAGGGAACAGAAGATCCGAAGAAAGCCCTGCACGGACACCAGCACGCCCAGTGCAGAGCCCAAACTCACAAACCACAAGGTCATGACCGAGCCCAAGCCAGACGCTCGACCAACTGAGCCATCCAGGCGCCCATTACCTTATAAAGTAACTATATCAAAGATACTATCAATTATAATTCTGTCATCTTTTATTCTACATACCCTACCTGCTTCGTGACTTTCATCTTTGGGACTTCACTTTTAGAATTTCATTTAGAAATAAACAAGAAAATCAACCTCATGATTTTACATGTCACATGTCTGTACAGGAGTCAAATGTTCTCCAGCCACTCTGACTGGAGCCCAGGCGCCTGGGCAGCTTAGTCAACGGGGCATCAGACCCCTGATTTCAGCTCAGGTCATGATCCCAGGCTCGGGCGATCACATCCCACATCTGGTCCCATGTCAGGCTCCACAATGAGCATAGAGCCTGCTTGGGATCGCTTTCTCTCTGCTCCCCTCACCCCCCACCTCTGCCCTTTTCCTCCACTCGCGCATTCTAGAATAAAATTTTTAAAAATAAAAAGGTTTAGGCTGTACGTAAAAGCCAGACTCCCTTCCACTTTAAGCCTTCATTGTGGTATTTGGGTGTGGTGTATTATTATGATAATCCTGTCACAAGGAGAGTATTAGGTGAGAGGCTAACAGGCACAGTGTGCATTTTCTGGGTTGCAGTAATGGCAGAAAATTAGAAACAGGCTCGATGCTCAGCACAGAGCTTGACACGGGGCTCAATCCCGTGACCCCAGGATCGTGACCCAAGCCGAAATCAAGAGTTGGACGCTCAAGCGACAAAGCCACCCAGGCACCCCTAAAATAAAAACTTTTAAACAAAAATCTTGCAAATAGAAAACACTTTTAATGTAAACTCAGATTTCTTTTCTTTAAAGAAGTACTTTTTTTTGAAATTTTTTTTTACTTTATAAAGTTTCATATTTTTTTAACGTATGCAATTATTTTCCATCATTTACAATACAGTAGTTACAATGACACTCCAAACAGAAAAGCAAAGTAAAAAATCAAAACCCCCACTTCTGTTTCATGTAATTAGACTTATACAGAAATTAGAAGGTTAAGTACCAACTAGTTAATCACCTAATTTCACAGCTATCTGAAGTGGGAATCATTATATAGCAGCTTATTCAAGATACATGATACAATTTATTACTTGCCCATAAGCTAAAACACAGCCTGCTTAATACCTTTCCTTAAATTCCACCTCTATACTACAATATGCTTGAGGTCCATGCAAAAAAGTAGCTACCTTTTATGTAGGAAATGGATGATTAAGTCTTTGGTGCTGTAAAAGCAACTTCATTTAAACATAACCAACCCCCACCACCAAAAAGAGAAGAGGAAAAAAAAAAAGTAAAGAAAATAAGGGAAAAACCCAAGAATAGTTCTGTGTATATTAAGAACAGTACTATTTTACAAGTACATGAAAAGAGAAAAAGATTCTTTTCCTTATTCATATTAAAATTCTTCCACACATACCTTTTCTGAGGATCTTTCTGAAGTAAACCATCAAGCAAATTAATAAAATCTGAAGAAGCTTTAGGAAGAGAAGGATCTATACACAAATAGAGTCCCAAAAAGAAAAAAAAAACGTGGTAAGTACATGAACATATACCCTACATGAACTTCAGAGTGGTAGTATTTGAGCACACATTTGTAAGAGAACACTGACTCCATTATTAACAAGTACATCCTCCATTTAATGGGGTGGGGGGAGTGGGCATAAGAATAAAAGAACACTTTTTCCTAGACCATAAAAAACATGAATCTCAGAAACTAAACTTGGACTAACTCGACCCTTCCTCCTCCCTGAATAAGCCCAGTCAGGATCCCCAGCCCTGCCTGCATACCCTCGGCTTCAACGTTTAGTTACGCCTCATTTCCTGAGGCCTCCTTAATTTGACCAACTTGGCTTTATAGTGCACAATGATAAGAATACTTGCAACCCTCTTTTCTCCGCTTCTCTCCTTTAAAGATTTTTAACGGGAAAATAACGTCACAATATTATGATGCTGTCCAATTCCAGTAGTCTGTGTTTATTTTTTTTAATGTTTTTTATTTATTTTTGAGAGAGAGAGAGAGAGAGAGCGCGCGAGGAGGTGAGGGTCAGAGAGAGAGACAGACACAGAAACGAAGCAGGCTCCAGGCTCTGAGCTGTCAGCACAGAGCCCAATGCGGGTCTTGAACCCATGAACCGTGAGATCATGACCGGAGTCAAAGCCGGACGCTTAACTGACTGAGCCACCAGGTGCCCCTGTAAATGTTTAAATTAGACAGAATATAACACAGTCTGGGGTATAAATTATCAGTCTGTGGATTCAAGTAGCCATGAAGACAGTGGACAAAGACACCGAACAGAGGGCACCACCGGGCACTGTGGCCACAGTCTGATGGAGATCCCTAATTAAGTGTGGGTCACCAGACGTATCCTGACCAGATCTCTGACACCTCGAATTTCAGGTTTCTCTTCCCTGCCTGAAAATCTTTAGCTTACAAGGACAAAACGATCATCAATACTTCTAATATTCAAAACCAAAACAATAACCCAAAGTCATCATTACAGGAAACATTTTGTAAAATCAACCATTCTTAACATGAAGTTAAAGAAAAAATAAGCAGTTTTAAGTATTATAGACTATTTTCAAAATAACATTGTTTGGTTTTTTCATTTAGGAGGACTCTGGAAATCCTGAAAGAATTCTGTATTCCCAGTTTTTCCATTAATTACCTCTGAAAGTTTTCTTCGTAAAGTTGTTTTCATTTGTTTATCTTAAAACTCCCTTTTCTTCTTCTTCTAAAGAAAACAGCTTTACTATGTTTGGGCCTTTTGGGGTTTTTTCCTTTCCTTGCCTTAAAATTCTTAGTGGTAGATGGTTATATTAATCAAAATTCATATGATTAAAGTTCCAATCCTGTTAAAACACTACAACTATATCTAGTTTAAAGACGTTAGAAACTTGTCAGGGGCAGCTGACAAAGGCCTGATCCGCCCCTACTCCAGCACTAAGCAGAAAGAACTACAAGGAACAGAAGTACAAATTAAGTAAATAGTACATTCAAAAGAAACAAACGTTTTAAAATCTTTATACCAGACTTCTGTTGATACAGGAGCACAAAATAATTTGTTTTCAAAGAAAGGAATCTATTTAGTAGTACTTTTTCATTTCATTATCTTAGTAAAAAGGCAAAGGCAATGCTAACATTTCTAAAAAATATCAACTTGGGACTATTTATAAAATGTGAATTTGGAGGTTAGAAATCAAAAACAGATTTTGGTTAACAGTGTACCATTAATAGTGTCAGATGTAAACTAAACCGCATTTATAATTAAAGAAAAAACCTAACTTTTGGGTTTTTTTTTTTTTAATGTTTGTTTTTGAGAGAGAGAGCATGCGCATAAGCAGGGGCGAAGCAGAGACAGAAAGGAGACAAAATCGTAAGCAAACTCCGGGTTCTGAGCTGTCAGCACAGAGCGCGATGTGGGGCTCAATCCACAAACCATAAGAACATGATGTGAGCCAAAGTCGGACACTTAACCAATGGAGCCACCAGGTGCCCCAAAAATCCTACCTTTTGGAACAGGTGGCAAAGGATCCTCATAAAAAATCTTTTCAATTAATTCTGAAAAACTTTCTGAGAAGAATGGAGGTTTTCCTGAAATTACATGAAAAATTGTAAAATTAAACAATAGTTTGCTACTACCAAACTATAGCCCTAAATAGATCTCAACTACAGATAGGTTAAGACTACACAACTTACAGGAAAATATACATACAGCAGTAACTACTTATTGAATGCCTGGTCCAGACCAGGGACACTGTATATTTTTCTATTTCTGTCATTCAAAACCTATCATCCTCACAAAGATGCTAGTATATGCACAATCCATTATCTAAGGGCCGCGTGGGCCATTGGACACACCTGAATAATTCACAGACACAGGTACCTTTATACAAGAACTTCTAATAATCAGTTTTTAAAAAGTAGGCACATTTGAACATTCCAAATGATTATCGTGTAAAATACGTGTCTGTCAACAGTCCCTTGGCCTGGATGTCAAAGGTTCTGGGCATCTGCCTGGACACCAAGCATACAGGAGGAATACAGAGGAAGACAAGCCAAAACCAGGATATACAAAAATTTAGAAAAGCTAGCATTTTTCACATCTTCCAGGCTAAATACTCGCAAACTACAACAGATTTCATCCTTCTGTGTGTGCCCAGCTTTGGTTTAAACTGTACCGGAAAGTAATCACCTGAAAACATTTCATAAAGCAGACAGCCCAAGGACCAGAGGTCACTGGGGATGGAGAAGTCAGTACCCCTCAGGATTTCAGGCGCTGTATACGTAAGAGAGCCTGCAAGTATAAAGAACGACTTCGTCAGGCATTTGTAACGATCCCGAAAACAAAGCTACCATGAGACCTGGTAAGGCAAATATACACACACACATCAATCTAGACCTTCGTGGGCATTTCACCTTTTTTTAAGTTTTCTAATTTTAAGGTTTCGTTTACAAGAATATGCAATGTGAACAGGTTTTGGAAATCCACTTGAGTTAGAGATGTGGCACAATTCTGTATGTTCCTTCTTTTTTTTAAGCTAACAATTTAATCCGAAGAACCTCTGACTACAGTATTCTGATTGGAATACATTATACAGCAGTAACATCCCGAATTCCCACTGGCTCAGCAACAGAGGTTTATGTGTTACTCAAAGTCCATGTCCGCCGCGAGTCAACCCCCCGCTCTGTTCTTCAGCCACTCAGAGAGCCAGGCTGATAGAGGCTCCATCTCAACACGTGCTCCCTCCATCACCAAGACTGCACACTGGCTCTGAAAATCCCTGCCTCCACGTACCTCCCGTCACTTCCGCTCACATTTCCTTAGCTTTGGCACGGAGAGGATGCGACCCTACTGTGGATCCAGAACAGGGAATATTTCCTGAACAGCACTAAGGTCCGCCACAGATACTTTACACAAGGCTTAACATTACATGGACAGCAAATTGTCGGGGCGCCTGGGGGACTCAGTCAGTTGAGCGTCCGACTCTTGATTTCACCTCAGGTCATGATCTCACAGTTCGTGAGTTCGAGCCCCGCTTCGGGCTCTGCGCTGACAGGGAGGACCCGAATTGGGATTCTCTCTCTCTGCCCAACTAAATAAAATGTTTAAAAAAATAAATGGCATACTCTTGAGCTAGCAAGTTCCCTTATTTACTGATGGGAGAAATCAAAGCTTAGAGGGTTCCCCAATATCCCCTAAGTCACACAGCTGGCCACTTGCTGTGCACCCACCAAACCTCAACCTAAAAACCTCCCATCTTCCAATGAAGATGAGTAATCACCAATTATCTGGAAAATAAAATTCTACTGAGGCAAACCTTCCAGCAAATACTATCACCAGGGCCCACTGAGGCCACAGCGGCAGCCTCCTGTGTCCTCAAGTTTTAAAGTTCTCCTATGTGACATTTTGACCAGACGATCACATTTCATACATACATTCACCTCATTCACCTGACACTTAATGGAAGGCCTATTTGCCTTTCCATTTGCCAAATCCTGAGAAACGAAATCTAAGGAAGACCCCAAGGCGCCCAGGTACCCTGCCCAACACATAACCAGGGCACGTGCCACTAACGTGTGTTGAACGTGAACACGTCTCTCCACCTCAACGAGAAATGCAAGGCCAGGGACTTTGGCCTGTCTGTTCACATTCATATTTCCAATATCTAGAACATGCCTAAATTTTTGTTGATTTATACAATTTATTTGACACGAATCAATACACATACTAATGAACAAACGACTATGAAGTCCCTACCTTCAGAATTGAATGTTAAAAGGCAATACAGAAAAAATATGACATATGTTAGGTTCGACAACAGATTTACACAGATAATATTACAAAAAGGGTTTCGCTTCACACAATCTCCCCTCAGGTACAGGGACGCTAACATCCCAGGCCTCATCTCACCGTCAAAACCACCCCCAAGAATGTGCCCTCAAAATCTTAATTTCAGAACACTAGCTACTCAACGATGTTGAAAAAGTATCTACTGAGCCGCTAGTGTACGCCAGGAACTGTTTGAAGTGCTCAGAATGCAGAAGCAAGCAGGAAAAAGCGGCCATCCCTCGGTTCTAAGGAGCGGACAGGCACATAAGGCGACAAGGACAGGTGCCAGGTTTGCGAGAACTTGCCCGCACCTCACAGTCCTGGGTCTGTGCAAACCCGCTAGGCCTTGGGCAAAGCCATCCCCATCCGCAGGCTCCTCCTCCTGTTATTTTCAATATGTTATTTGACTGTCAAAAATGGCACAAATGTATTATTTTGACTGGACATTATCTCCTAAACACGTGACTGGGCAGCCCACACCCAGGGTTCCGATCTGTGAGCGTTCTGCGTACCTTTGACTTTGCCCTTCACGGTTTTCTTCAGTGCACTTTCCCCGCTCTCACCTCCTCCTTCTTCTGCTGCCACCAAAGCAAAGAACTCTTCCAAATTCTCACCTTCCACTTTGGCCAAGCAAAAGTTACTGAACTTCAGTGTGCCAGGCCCTTCCAAGAGCACCTATACAGATTAAAACATGTGGTCAGAACCCAATTCCGTCTGCACTTCCATCCGTCCTCTCCTCATCTCACTGAGGAGCTCTGAGCACGGGTTTCTCTGCTTCATCCCAACTCACAACTTTAAATGCACACAATTTTAAAAGAAGCTGAAGAAAACTAAATCCAGCATTTTAATAAGGGAATTAAATATTAAATGGCGTGTTCTCAGATGTATACAATGAACACATCATAACCAGAGGGAACCACAGGCGCTGGGGAAAGACCGACGCATGTGGAACAATGTACACACACTCGCCAATCCTCCGTGACCGCTGAGCGGGGTCTGCAAACCCACCTGTCCGCGTTATGTGCGCAAGGGTTCAAAACGAGGGTTCTGGAGATAAAGATCTAGGCCTAGATCCACCACTTACTGGCAGCCCGGGCTGGAGAACTTACCTCTGTATAGCTCAGTCTCTACACCAGCAAAATGGGAATAATAATACTGAACCCTTCCGACTGCTTTAAGGTTATACATGCAAAGGGTATTCTGACAAGGGCCGGCACGTGCTCAGCGCGCCCCCACGCCCGCTAACACGATCCCTGACCACAAGCCACCCGTTGCACCGGGAAGCTGCGCCAGTGCTCCCCGACGTGAATCTTTTCCCCCAGAGCCATTAACACTATCTCGGGGCAGTCACAGCAGGACAGGGGCATCTTTGTTTTTAAAAGCAATTTAGGGGCGCCTGGGTGGCTTGGTAGGTTAAGTGTCTGACTTCGGCTCAGGTCATGATTTCTCAGTCTGGGAGTTTGAGCCCGGCATCGGGCTCTGTGCTGACAGCTCCGAGCCTGGAGCTGGCTTCAGGTTCTGTGTCTCCCTCTCTCTCTGCCTGTTACCCCCTCACACACTGTGTGTGTGTGTGTGTCGTTTTCTATCTCTCTCTTAAAAAAATAAGTAAGTAAATAAAAGCATAAAGTTTACCCTTAATTTTTGGTCACAAATACTAAGGATGTCTGGTTATCTATAACAGTGGCTTTTAAATTTTTTTGAGCACCAGATCCCCCATAGGTCCTGTTAAGATCAACTGCCAGTCCCTACCCCCAGTTTCTGATTCAATAGGTCTGGGTGGGACCCAAGAACCTGCATGTCTAAGGAGTCCCAAGTAATGCGGATACTGCTGGTCTGGGGAACACACTTTGAGAACCACCAGCAGGGGTCAGCAATTTGCAATTTTTTGTAAGTTCTGGATTTTTAGATGTTCTCTTCCAGAGGGTCTAGAAATGTCCTAGAAGCTTAAGCTAAATATAGTCCATAATCCGTCTCACAGAGAGAGAGAGAGAGAAGGGGTAACTTGTCCAGGTTCACACAACTTCTAAGCGTCAGGGTCAACTGTGACGCTGAAACGGAGCAGGTTTCAGGACTCTACCACCCTGAAGCACGTTTAGTTACAGATCATTAGTTTTACCAGAAAAGAAGCTGCCTGACCCATAGTACCAGTAATCAAGCAAAGCCCAAACTGCCATTATCAAACCAAAATAGCGGCTCATAATCAGACACCACAATTTAAAAGCTAAGCAGCTCATTTTATAGATATACTGAGCTCATCATTCACAATATACCTCAGCAGCAATGATACTTATTCAAGGGACTCTGGAGGGAGGGGAGACTTTGCGCTCTAAAAGCTACTGCAACAGGCAGCTAAAAAGGTAGCTAAAATATGGCACTATGTTTTTATTTTAAAAATATTAAGTCAATTTCAAGATGTTCTAAATTTTATCTAAAATTAAAAATACCTTTGAGAAGGCATTAAAACTTGAGACAGAGCGGTCAGGAAATCAAACTTCATGAACTACCTTGCCTGGAGAAAGGTCACAGAAGAGAATGCCAAGTTGATGAAGGTGATGTAATCCAGCGAGGAGGTCAACTCCAAACTCTCTCACCACATCTTCTGGGAGGTTTGCATCTTGAGCAATGACCGTTTCCAAGGAACCACCTGCAAGTTGATTAAATCACCGATTTTAGCCCCCAGCACCGACACAATGCCTCCAGGAGGTTCAATGCCGGGAGACACTGAGCTTTAAAGCCGGATCTAATCACCACACCTGGACAGACCGGCAGGGGAAATACACACATGAATGAACGCAGTGGACCAAGCACCCTAAGGGTGACCTGTGTCCACACTCCAGAGTCACTGCCAGAGAATGACTGCTTGGGCTGGTGGAACAGTGCGGTCCCCACACAAGCAGGCCAGAAGCCCTCTGAAGGGAGAACCCGTGATTGCTAACTCCAGTTAGGAACTGAACCGCTGCAAAATCAGAGGTAAATCCTAACCCAAACTGTGCATTTAAAACACATTATACAGGGGCGCCTGGGTGGCTCAGTCGGTTAAGCGTCCAACTTCAGCGCAGGTTGTGACCTCACAGTTCATTGGTTCGAGCCCCACATCGAGCTCTGTGCTGACAGCTTGGAGTCTGGAGCTGGTCTTCAGATTCTGTGTCTCCCTCTTTCTCTGACCCTCCCCTGTTCATGCTGACTCTCTCTCTCTCTCTAAAATAAATAAAAACTGTAAAAAAAATTTTTTAAAGAAAAAAACCACATTATACAAAGTATAGCCACATCGACTCTTGTGCAAAGTGGGGTCACGTTCTGCAAAGCACCGCATGGCAGAAAAGACGCCTTTCCTTAACAGAAGATCACCGCCTTTAGCATACTTCACTGAGGAAATCATGTCAAAGGCAAACACATTGTGAAATCCAGCTCTCTGCTCTTCCGAGATCCCGCTCACATTTCTACCACCTACGCGCCAGGAACAAAACAAACAAAAAACCTGCATCAAGATTCCAAGAGGAGCCAAGTTTAGAGAAACATATATAACCCTACACACAAAGTTCCTTCCCCAGAGTGCTCTTCTCTGTGAAGATTGTGTGTCCCAAGCAGCTGTCCTAACTTAGGTTCAAACAAAATGCTTTTCCTATCTCTTTAAAAAACAAAAAAAAAAGTCTTGGGGCACCTGGGTGGCTCAAATGGTTAAGCATCCCAATCTTGATTTTGACTTAGGTCACGATCCCACGTGGTGAGACGGAGCCCCACACAGGGCTCTGTGCTGGGCATGGAACTTGCTTAAGATTCTCTGTCCCTCCTTTCCTCCCTGTCCCCCATCCACACGTGCATAACTAAGTCCTCGCTCTTAAATAAATAAAACCCTTTTAAAAAAATAAAAAATAAGAAGTCTTACCTAGCACCTGAAAGTTCAATCAGAAAGAACACTGTGACTAAAGTAGGAGGTATTTGGGGGTTATTTTTGTTTTGTTAGGTACGGATCCACTCCAAATACATCATCAATTAGTAAGGCTGTAATGATGGGGGGGGGGTCAGAACAACAGCTGAAGCAAAAAGTAACACAGGGAAAGTTCAAGTTCCCTGATCACCTCAACAGAGCAGCTGTGAACGTCAATAAACCACAGTCCTTTCCTAATGGTTCAGAAAAAAAATAAAATCCAAGTAAGTTATTATTCCAAAAAAAAGACTAATTTGATCATTTGTTGTTACAAATTGTAAGTGCCAATAGGTTAAGACTCATAAACTAGAAATTACTTAACATTTAATATTTAACGATCCTTTATTGTTACTCATTGTAGACAGAAGCACACTAACAGTGGCGCGTCTCCCCTGAGCCCCTGAAACTGAACTCCCAGAAAGCAGCGCTGTGTTCCACCATCTTTCTCCCTCAACGCGGCCCTAGAACGCTGCACGGGCAGGGGCTGGAGCACCTTCTCTCTCCTGTTAGGAGCTGGCGTCTGCTGACTCGGCCTTGTACTTGTTCACACTGCCTACGTTTTTATAAACAGCAAGTATTCTTTTCATAAACATAAAAAGATGATGACTTAATAAACTAATTAGCTAACTGACAGCTACTTGACCTAAAATACTCGGTTTTTATTCAACAAGAAAACTTGTTGGATAAGTTTAATCACAAAAAAAAATATTTCAACATTTTTACACAGGTGATTTACTAGTATTTTACACCAAAGTGAATCTCAAATCTAATTTTACTCTCCTACCAAATGTCTCACCAAACATCCTTGCTCTTTACCCTGCCCTCATATCCGAACAATGCATGTGCAAGCCAGCTTAGTCAACATATCAAGTGCCTCTGTCTGTAACGCAAAAGGAAAACAATAAAACCCACATGTTTCTCAAAACTACCTGAAGCGGATGGATGGGTGGCATGTCTTACACACTCTTACCTGTGCAGAGTTCCACCACGAGCCAGAGATGGTTGCTGGTTTCATACCACTCGTGAAAAGTTACGATATTCTTGTGTTTAATTTCATGGGTGAGACGGACCTAGAAAAACACAGCATTCATACACACACGCACACGTTCTTAAAATCCTTACATCTATTAAGAAACACCTAAGCACACAATTGGGAAGTGGGCAATCGTAGAATTTGGCGGAATTCTATACAGGTATTACAAATGATTGTTATGAAGGTTGGTGACATGGAAAAATGGTAATTTAATATATAATCTTTAAAAAAACCTCATGCAATACAGTTCTATGTATTTGTGTAAACATAACATTGCAAAAGAAATATTCGTAGGAAAATGACCAAAAGGTATACATCGAAATAGCTGAATCTTTCTACTTTTCTATTTTCTAATAGTGAGCACACAATACTTTCATAATCAGGAAACAAATCATCTTCATGGAGAAAAGAAAACATTTACTAAGTACAAATAACTTAAAGGCTCAATAATAGTTAAAGTATAGATCAACTAACAATATTAACCCAACATGAAAATGTTTAATTTTATAGCAAAAAATGATAGTATAATGATGTGAAGTAAAAAAGACAAGAAACAAAATTAGCTAACACCTTGATTTTAAAATTGAAACAGAACTCCTAGTTAAAAGACTAGAAGGTAAAAAACAGGGCAGGACGGTCTCACGTGATGGAACTGTGCTGCCCTTTTCTCCCTCCACCCATTCTTCTGTATCATCCAAATTTTCTAAAATGATGACGTTTTACTTTTTCAATATTTAAAGTAACTCTCAAAGGGCTCTACAATTTTCTTTTTAAATATATCCTTCATGAGGATGACTAGTTGGTCAGTTGGCAGAGCATCCCACGCTTGATCTCAGGGTTGTGGGTTCAAGCCCCACACTGGGCATGGAGCCGACTTTATAGACGCATAGTATCAATTCACTCAGGCTGTCCAAAGAAGAATCGTTACAGTGAACACACTGATCTTAAAAGTACGTTTCCGCTGGCTCACGAGGACACCGGTGCACCAAAACAAGCGTGAATTCCACACTCAAGAGTAAAGATGCAGGGGCGTCTGGGTGGCTCACCAGTTACGAGTCTGACTCAGGCTCAGGTCACGGCCTCACAGACCGCGAGTTCGGGCCGCACAGCACAGAACTTGCTTCAGATCTTCTGTTTCCCTCGCTCTCTGCCCCTCCCCAGGGTGTGCGCTCTCCCTCCCAAAAATAAATATTCAAAATAACATAAAATAAGATGCAAGAGCCTGCCCATTAAAAAAACAATACTAACTTGCCTGAAGGGGTTTTGCCTTCTTCCTTCAAGACCCCATTAAAAACGGGATGCTTTATTAGCAAAGACATCCAGACTCAGAATGGGGGACAACTACCCAAGTGCTCTGGATCCTTGATTTCTGATTCTCTTACACTTACACACACACATTCTACCGTCAGTCACAAAACACAGGCTACTGGGCCCATAACTTGTGGAAACACAGAGCACCCGATTTTAGAAATGGAATGTGGTACATACGCTCTAGGAACTACCCAGTGGGTTCGTATTCTAACACAAGAAAGGGAAATGAATCTGCATAGTTTAGAAGACACATAATTTAGATGAGAATTAAATCAAAGTGGTCCAGAGAATTTGAGTACCACCTTGTAATAACTCCGGTAACTTCCGTCCCAGTAGAGACTGGGGAGAGCACATGGCGAGCATGAACCCACAGATCCACCCCCTGGAAGGGCAAAGTCCTAACGAAAAACAGCGATGTGGAAGGTCCCCCAGAAGTCAGGCCCCGGTCAAGCCCCGCACCCTCCCCATCAGTGTGGCCAAGTACTTCCTCTTCCAGATATCCCAGCTCTCGGGACCTCACCCCCCACCTGCACCTCCACCAGCCATCTGTTGGGGTGATAATGCACTGTATACGCTGGATTAAATACACTCATACAATTAATTTCCTCTCGATGTGGCTATGAACTTTCAAGTTACATTTGTAGCCCCCATTATGTTTCAGTTGACGAGCACTGTTGGATTTTTACTAATAATCGGATCGTCTCCAAAACCTGGCACACATCCCAGCTCGTGACCACCCCTCTTCACTCTCCAACTCGCTCTCTCTAGTACTCCACTTCTGGTTCGGTTCAAACCTCCGCGCTCCGCAATTACGCAGCAACTGAGGCAGAAGCAAGCCATGCTGACGGAGCCACCGAGGCCCCAGCTGGTCTGTCCACCAAGTGACTGCTCACGCTCGGCTCTCCTTTTGCCCGGAACACTGCCTTCCCCCCTCACCTCCTGAGGCCTTAGCGTCTCATCCCAGAGAAAACCGCATGGGCTCCTGGGGCCGAACGTACAACCCACGTCTTGTATCACACGCACCGTCTTCCCAGCTGGCCCCTCCTTGCAAAAGCCACCCCTCCTCACACCCATTAGAACAGAGACCTTCAAAACAAAAACAAAGAAAAACAGAAAGAACAAGTATCGCCAAAGAAGTGGAGAAATGGAATTCCTTGCACACTGCCGGTGGGAGTGTAAAATGGCGCAGCCTCTGGGGAAAACAGTACGGCAATTCCTTTAAAAAAATTAAGCTAAACTATCCCGTTTCTGGGTATATCCAAAAGATTGAAGTCAGAATGTGTCCTGAAGACACATGTGCACACTCGCGTGCACACCAACATTATTCACAACAGCCAACGGCGGAAGCAACCTAAGTGCCCAGAGACAGGTGCAGGTAAGTGCATGAGCAAAATGCGGCGCATACATAAAACGGAATATCACAGGTTCTTAAAGGTTAAAGAAATTCCGACACATGCTACAACACGGATGGACTCTGAGGACATCACGCTAAGTGAAATCAGTCATAAAAAGACAAAGTGCCATTCAGAGACGTAGTAGAACTGTGCCGTCTGGGGACGAGAAATGCGGACTATGGTTTCACGCGTACAGAGTCTCAGTTCTGCAAGGTGACACGAGTTCTGGACAACTGAGCAATGGCACTTCGGGTGTTTGCCCAAAAGAGGCGAAAACCAGGTCCACACAAAACCTCTCCTTACATATAGCAGCCTGATTCACAATTTAAAATACTCAAGATGTCCTTTAATAGGTGAATGAATAAAAAACGCTGGCACATATACACGATGGAGTACTGCTCCATCAATAAAAAGAAATGAGCTCCCGGCCACAGGTAAACACAGAAAACTTAAATGCACGCGGTGAAGATGTCAGCCTGAAAAGGCTACATGCTGTGTGACCCCAGCTCGATTCCGTTCTGGAAACGGCCAGACTGTGGACACAAGAACAGGATCAACGGTTGCCAGGGTTGGGAGGAGAGGAGGGATGACGCGGTGGAGCGCAGAGGACTTCTAAGGCAGTGACACTCTTCTGTATGACACTATAGTCACAGACACAGGTCACCACACATTTGTCCAAAACTATGGAATGTCAACACTGACTATGGATTCGGGGTGACTGTGACGTGTCGGTATAGGTCCATCAGGTGTAATATACACGCCACTCTGGGAAAGATGCTGATGGGGAGCACTACATGTGTGGGGCAGGGAGCACAGGAGAGAGCGCTATACTTTCTTCCTAATTTTACAGTGAACCTAAAACTGTTTTGGGGGCGCCTGAGTGGCTCAGTCAGTTAAGCATGTGACTCCTGATTTCAGCTCAGCTCATGACCCCACAGTTGCCAGATGGAACCTGGCATGGAGACTGCTCAAGATTCTCTCCCTCTCTAGGGCTTAGCTGGTTGAGCGTCCAGCTTCGCCTCAGGTCACAATCTCACGGATCGTTGGTTCAAGCCCCGCGTCGGGCTCTGTGCTGACAGCTCGGAGCCTGGAGCCTGCTTCCGATTCTGTGTTTCCCTCTCTCTCTCTGCCCCTCCTCTGCTCGCTCACTATCTCTCTCAAAAATAAACGTTAAAAAAATTTTTTAATTAAAAAAGATTCTCTCCCTTTCTACCTCCATCCTCTCCTGCTCACGCAGATGCTTACTTTCAATAAAACTGCTCTTAAAAAATTAACTTTAAAAAAGAAGTTCTAGAGATGGTGATGGCTGTACAGCAACACTGCATCACCAACTGTATGCTCAAAAATGGTTACAATGGTAAACTTTTTGATGCATGTATTTTACCACAATAGGGAAGCAGCAGAAAAGGCTAAGTTGGGCCCAGGAGCCTGGGCTGCTTTCCAACCCCAGTTACTCTCTCCCAGTGTCCTTTCTTTGGCAAGCTTCATCAATCACATGCTAAATTTAAAAGTAAATGATCTAGGGGTGCCTGGCTGGCTCAGTCAGACTCTTGACCTTGGGGTGGTGAGTTTGAGCCCCACGTGGGGTATAGAGATTATTTAAATAAATAAACCTTTAAGAAATAAAAATTAATGATGTAATTTAGACTATATTTTTCATGACTTTTCCCAAAAAAAACACGACTAAATTGCTAATTACTTAGGGATGTTTATTAGTCATTATTCAGGATTGGTGGCACTAAACAGACAGAAGGTCACCCATTCTGGATTGAAAATATGGCATTTGCTATAGTGAGTTCAATGGCTTCTGTTTATATGGTTCTTATTCTCCTTGATCATAGCTCTGTGTTTTCCCAAACGGAGAAAACCATACTTGACTTACCCAATTGGTTATTTCAGGCCTTTTGCACTTCTCGGTACAAAGAATGGCTACAAAATCGATCGTCCCCTTCCGCCGCCCTTTATAGACAACGGACTTGCTTCCTCGGCCGATCTCCTCATACAGAATGAAGTTTTCCATCTCTGGCCAACTGCTCACGTTGGATAAAACAGCAGCCTAACAGCATCTCCAACTCCTAAAAATCAAACAAAAATAAAACTTCTAAATGCAAGCTAGTTGCATGATTAATTAGCCTAGGATAGATGTAAATCTAGTAATTCTATAAACTGAAAATTCACCTCTAAGTGTTGGATACTGGTCTCTTTTTGTAGGGTGGGAAAAAAGCCAAGGGAAAAATAAAACAGTTGAAAAACTAATACTCACCTTCCTTCAACAAGATTTTAACAAAAATGATGAAAATGACAGCTTTTTCCAACACATGTAATAAAGTAAGAGATGAATGAGATTCCAATGTATCTAGATATTTTTACTTTGTTACAAAGGAAGGCATATTGTGTCAATTCAGTATAGATCAGGGACATATGACTGACCTAAACCTCAAACCATGAGGAGCAAAAGAGACAATGTATGTTAAAATACCTTATAAACAAATACGGAATGACAATATTTCCATCTAATCCACAGAGATTCTAAGAAATCAATCCAAATATTAAAATCAGCTGTTACCAAAACTCCTGGCTCCTGGGCCCAATCCAGCCTGCTGCCTTTGTAAATAAACTTTAACTGGAACATAGCCACACCCATTCACTTACACGTTGCCTAAGGCTCCTTCTAGACTACAACTGCAGAGTTGTTAGCAGAGTAGTGGCTTGCACACATTCTAGAATATTTATCATCAGGGGCACCTGGGTGGCTCAGTCAGTTAAGCCTCCAACTTCAGCTCAGGTCATGATCTCATGTTCGAGGGTTCAAGCCCTGTGTCAGGCTCTGTGCTGGCAGCTAGCTCAGAGCCTGGAGCCTGCTTCAGATTCTGTGTCTGTCTGTCTGTCTGTCTCACTCTCTCTCCCCCTCCCCCCGCTCATGCTGCCTCTCTCTCTCTCTCAGAAAAATAAATAAGAAACATTAAAAAAAAAAAAAAAGAAAAAGAAAATGTTCTGTAATTCATACTGATGGCTGTACAACTTTGTGAACACACTAAAAATCACTGAATTGTACATGTTAAAGGGGTGAACAGTACAGTGTGTGAATATCACAATTTTATGGATATAATTTACGTGTACATTAAGTTTAAAGTGTACAACATGTTGATTTCACACATTTATGTATCATAATCTGACTACTACCGTAGCATTAGTTAACACCTCCACATGTCACATAAGTCACATCTCTGTGGTTAAGAACATTTGGTCTCATAGCAACTTTGAAGTACGTAACACATTCCTGTTTAGTATAATCACTATGATGGACATTAGGTCTCCAGAACTTCTTTTCTGTTGTGGGCCATACAAAAACAGGCTAAGAAACAGATTTGGCCAAGAGGCAGCAGTTTGTCCTATCTTGGTATATGGAACCAGTAATCCAAGAATCTGGCAACTAATTCTAGGATTCCATCTTCCAATGAAATTAAAATTTACTGCCAAGTAAATACATATACATACATATAAAGATGTATAGGCTAGTAGTTACATTTAGTTATTTGAATTACAAACCTGGTCTCTATACCAAAACACAAAAACTCAGACTACTGACAGCAAAATTCTTTAAGCACTAAAGATGTGGGTAAAATCTGAATTTAAATCACTGGAAACCCAGGGCAGGGTCTGACTTTGCTCAGGTCATGATCTCACAGTTCATGGGTTCAAGCCCTGCACCTGACAGCTCAGAGCCTGGAGCCTGCTTCAGATTCTAGGTCTCCCTCTCGCTGTCCCCCGCACCCCCCCCATGCTCTGTCTCTCTGTGTCTCTCGTTCTCTCGCTCTCTCAAACATAAACATTAAAAAAGTTTTAATAAAATAAATGGAAACCCAAAAATGGCACAAATAGTAAAAGTGTTCAGTAAAACAAATAAATTCTAAGTTCACTCTATGCTCCTCTCCTCCCTAAAACCCACTTAAAAAGAATCAATCTTGACTCCTGACCCACCAAATGCAGCCTAGACAGACTAGTTTTGTGGCAATAAGTCAACAATACATAGTAGGTAATATAACTTAAGATTAAATTGGCAGTGTGTTAAGATAGAAAAGCTATTTAGCCAGAAAAACAGAGACTTTTAATTAAATGTTCACAATTTGGCTACATTAAAACACACCAGGATAAGGTGTTGAAATAGTAAGTTTTATGTAAGAAAAACAGCTGATTCCTCCAGGGTTACCCAGGTGGCTCAGCTGGCTGAGCATCATCCAACTCTCAGTTGTGGTTCAGGTCATGGTCTCACAGCCACGCCCCTTGTCCTGCTCTGCTGGGCATAGAGCCTGCTTAAGGTTCGCTTTCTCTGACCCCCTGCTTGTGCTCGTTCGTTCTCTCTCTCTCTAATAAACAAATTAAAAAACTGATTCCTTGAGAATAAGATTTTAAGCCACAAGAAAAAAAATTAAATCTTTACATTTTCAATTTGATTCAAGCCAAATTCTTTTCTGAAGTCTTTCACTGAGTAGTGGTGTCTAAGCAGAAGGGGCAGTCTGAAATTAACAAACGCATCAGTTACAAAGTCAGTTTAGACAAGGTTGGTTTAGGACTGAAGCACTTCCCCTCTCTGGGGCTCAATTTCCTTCGAGTAAAATAAGAATTGGATCAGATAGTCTTGTAAGTTATTTGTCAAGTTTGAAATCCCACAATTTCAAGAATCTTTGTGACTCCAAGGACATCCTCACCTCATACTTGTTAATAGCATTTTTTTAAATGCGTAAGCTCTAAAATTATAAAACACAAATACAGAAAACCCCCATAAAATACATGTATAGTTTAATGAGTTATTATAAGAGGGACTCCCCATCTGTGAGTTCAAACCCCACATCACACTGACAGCACATAACCTCCTTGGGATTCTCTCCCTGGCTCTCTACTCCTGTCCCACACTCTCAAATAAACTTAAAAAAAAAAATAATAATAAGAGGGACAACCTTGTGATCACCTCCTATTTTGCCTGCCATCCCGGACGTCCCTCCCTGAGCCTATGGGAACCACAACTCCTCTTTTCCAGAAGTAACCACGCTGACGTCCACAGCCACCACTTTGCGACATATCTTCGTCATTTTCTCAGTGTGTATTCCCAGACACCAGAGCTCAGTGTTCCGCGTTTTCTAAGGCAGGGAACGCCTTGTAAGGCTCTTGTAATCTACGAGGTGACCCAGGTCAGAGAAGCCAGCCGGTTAAGATGGGGCGGGTGGGGGGGGGGGTGCAGAACCTACATTCAGCGAACTCTTGGAAACTGACCAGGTGAGGCGGGAAGATAGAGACCGCTACCCTCCCTTCATTTCCTCTACCTTCAGAGCGTTCCCTCCTCCACCACCAGCAGCCACCGCTGCCCCAGGCCGGACCTACTGAATAAGAAATCCTGGGAGCGGCGCGCAGCACACTGTGGTGTAACTCACGCTCCGGACGCACCCTCAAGCTTGCTAACCGCAGGCCAAACCACCTCTTTCGAGGGCAGGAAAGGTGGCAGGCACTGCGCTTCGCATTCAACAGGTGCTTCTCCTCGAAGCACTTCACGGACCAACGTGTCTGCAGGCTTCGAGTTCAGTCTGACCTGCAAGCCGCAGGCTCGGAGTCGCTACGTCAGGACCCCCCACTCCAACCAGCTGACCCGCGAGCTGGCGGCCTTCACGGCCTCGCTCCGTCCAACGGCTCCCGTCCGCACGGCCGGCTTAGAACTCGGCCAGCGTCGCTGGGGCTGCAGGGCGAGAACTCCGAATCGAGGGCGTCCATAAAGCGCATCTCCTGATCCCTACAGCCACGAACCCCCCCGCCCCCCCCCCGCATCCAAATCCTCGAGGAGGAACCAAAGCCTCGAGAAAACGGTTTAAGGTTTTTAGTTTAACACGGTAACAAAGCAGAATCATAAGAGAGACGCGAGGGGCACAGGGTCCACGGAGGGAGGGCAGGTGAGTGGTGCCCGTGGAGACCCGGACGCAAATTCGTGGACCCCAAAACCACAACTGCCGCTCACCCGAACACGCGTGAGGAGAAGCCGCCGGCCCTGGGACGGGTCCCGCGAAGGCGCGCGTCTCGGCTTCTACCCCCTCGGGCGAGTCCACTAGCCGAGGCCGGGGGCGAAGCAATGGCGTCCGGCGGAACGCGCAGGCGCAGTCCGAAGCGGCGCGGTCTAGCGCCCCTCCGCATTTGGGTTCGCCCAGGCCGTCTCCAGGGCAGCACGCAGAACGCCGGAAGGAGCGTGCAGCGCTGACTGGCTGAGCAGTCTGGGTTCTCATTGGCTGGGGCCCGGAAGTGGGAGGCCGTGGCGGAGCGTTTGTCCAGCCTAACTGGGTGTGGGGACCGGGTTCTTGGGCAGGTAAGAGGAGTTGTTTGGGCAGTAGATGCGCAGCTGGGAACTATGACAGCCTGGGCATTGTCATTTCTTCCCGCCCCACACTGTCCTCTGTTTCCTCCCGTCCGTTTTTTGACGCCAGATCTCAAGGACGTGGCAACATAGTCTGAGTAACTAATAGCTCCGAAAGAAGCCAGCTTCTTGTGTTCCTCACTCTTGAGAAAAGTGAAGACTATGGATGACCTTGCTTCTTGCTCTTGAGGAAACAGACCAGATTCTCCGTCTGACTTTTCATGGTTTTCAAAGCTCCACGTCTTTAAATTGCAGCTACCAAGCAACGTTACCATCACCTCCCCTCTTCCTTCCATTCAAGTTAGCTCAGTGATGCTCAAATTTCAGCATCCGAATCACCTGAAAGCTTGTTGAAACACATTTCTGGGTCCCACCCACACAACTTCTGATTCTGTGCATCTGGATGAGGCCCAAAATGCTTCAGTTCTACCGTGTTACCCGGTGATGCGGACATCACTAATCAGGGACCATGCTTTGGTGTATGTAGAGGGGCCGTGCCTCTCTTTGATCACAGGAGAATCACATCTATTCTTTGACTTCTAACCCTTCCTACATTCCCAGGAATCCCTCTCAGTGGTTTCTGCTTGCAGGATAAACTTGGAAATGCTTTCTAAATGACATGAGCGAAAGGCCAAGTACCCTGAAGAATGGACAATGTCTTCTGAACCCTGAAGCTTTTTCTGCAAAGAATGATGGCAGCAGCTAATGTTCTAGTCTTTGGTGAAAAAAAAAATTGGAAGGTTCCCTGTTGGGGAAAGAGATTTGCCTAATACCGGGCAGAAGGCAAAGTCTCCCAATGAAAGAGCTCAGTGCCTTATCTCAACTAAAGGATGTTCACTAATCAATAACCTTCCCTAAATGTGCAGTAAACACTGAATAAGGCTTTTAGTACCTTACTCTTGCATATGAACACAGAGTCAGAAATATCAAAATATGTCAGGAAAGATTCTAATATGAAAGAGATGAAAGTAACTCAGAGGAAACGTACAATGAAGAAGCCAGACTAAAACTTCAAAATTGTTAATAATCTAGATGTGAAAATGCATAGCATTTATAGTTTGCATTCTCTGTTTCCTTTCATCCAAGGGATATTGAAGAGCAGTTTTATTTGTTTTCTTTTAATTAACTGGTTAGATGTTGTTGTTGTTCGGCTGTGTGTATTTGGTTTGGGGAAGCTATTGAAACTTCCTTTGTTATAATAAATGGTTAATATTTTTAAATGTTCCACAGGAGTTTGGAAGGAAGATCTCTTATTTGTTAGGCATATGCTTATTTGTTTCATATGCATGTTTTCAAGTTTATTAACTAACACATTTGAATCGGCCAGACCTTCTTTTTATGTGCCTTCATCCTGATTGTTCTGCCGGTTCTTGAGAAAGGTGTTTTGAAGTTACTCATTATGGTTGTGGACTCGCCAATTATTTGTTTCTGGGTTTAGTTCAAGGTCAGTGAGCTTAGAAAAACAACAACAATGGGGCTCCTGGGTGGCTCAGTCGGTTAAGCGTCCGACATTGGCTCAGGTCATGATCTCACGGTTCATGGGTTCGAGCCCCGCATTGGGCTATGTGCTGACAGCTCAGAGTCTGGAGCCTGTCTTTGGATTCTGTGTCTCCCTCTCTCTCTGCCCCTCCCCTGCTCATGCTGTCTCTCTCTCTAAAATAAATAAAAACAGTAAGAAAAAAAATGATCCAAGTGAGAATAGGAAGAAAACATTATTAAGGTTAAAACCCAAAGGGGGGAAAAAAATCTAACCAGGGATATGAATTCAGAGGGCAGGAGATTGTTTCCATGGTTCTCTTCTGGGCTGTAATTTCACCCAGAGAACCAGACACAGAAGCTGGCCATGGTGCCCTGGGGTCTCCAGCGTTCCCTACGATATGTGCTCCATGCCCAGGTTACCAGCTCAGAGAATGGACCGTCCTGGACAGAAGCTGGAATCTGGGAGCCCCAACCCCACGCACTCCATCTCCCTGAAAGGTCTGGGAGCGAGCGTGATCATTCTCCTAGCACCAGCTTACAAGTGTAAATACACTGACAGAGCCAGATGCCAACTCCCTCCTATGGGAGATTTTCAGCCTTATAATACTAACCCATAGCTTTTAAAATTTCTGGCCTCCTGGGAGGTCTTTGCCCTTTGATAACAAAACTAATCACTCTTAACGTCCATTCCGCATAGTGTGGCAACTCCAGGATGGACTAGACTTTCAGAGAGATTACATTTTTGGGTCATTACTTGCAACAAATTCCTTAAGCACTGGTGCCTTCTCATGATCTCATCGTCAGCACATCCTATGCACCTCTGACCCTGCTTCCCCTCCTGCACCTCATGGTGCTTTCTTCTTCCTCCTTCCCCAAAGCCCATGTTATTGCGCAAAACATATTGTGCTGACGGTGTGGTAATAACAGACGTTACAACCCAGAAAGGAAAGAACTTAAAAGTAAATGTTAGACACGGTCATGACAAAGGTGTTAAGAGAGCAGGCGCTTGCACGCTGCCAGTGAGGGAGCAGTTTGGCAATACGTATCGAAATAGCAGATGCACATCCCCATTGACCACGCTGTTCTTCTAAACATGTATCATATATATATATATTCATGTCATTTGAAAAATGACATATGCACCAAAGTATTCAGTGCAGCCTCGTCTGATAACAACTCAACTTTATATCAGAAAGAGACTGATGTAATTAGAAATGAATTTTCTCTTTGTGTGCTGATATAAAATATCCTGAGATAGTTATTAAGAGGGAAGGGCAAGGTGCATAACCCTGAGTGTAATATGCTACCATTTGTAAAAGGAAAAAAAGAGGAGCAAGATTACAGGTAGATATTCGCTCATATATGCAAAGAATAGCTCCACCATCTCCTGAGGGAAGGACAAGAACCGGTAACGGCTGATTGTGGGAGGGGCCTGAGTGGGTGCAGGGCCGGGTAAAAGAGACATAATGTGTACAGCTCAAATTTGAAACCACGTAACTATACTACCTACTGTACCTGTTTGTTACATAATTTAAGTGAATATATATTTTAATTATATATAATACATGTATATGTTTTTTATATATACACACATATGCAAATATACATATATCCATAAATGGACAAAATGGAGTGTGGCTTGTCTACACTGGGCAAGCCTTCCACCTTGCACCACACTCCTCCTCCAGACTCTCCCTGTAGCTCCATTCTCCCTTCTCGCCTCTTCTACCCTGTCCAGGGCCCGCACCCGTCCTTCTTTGTCATCTTAGCTGATGGAGCACCAGAACTGCCAGTCCGTTAATGACCTCCTCTAGACATAGCTGATCTAATGTTTCACCAGCGGAAGGTTGTTCAGGAGTTTCCCTAATCAAATGTTGCCCACTCCTAATTGTTACCTTTCGGAATGCAAAGAGTCTGTAGATTACTTGAATTTCCAGTTTTCTCTTAACAAATCTCAAGCCAAATTATTTTTTTAAGTAGTTTATTGTCAATTTGGTTTCCATACAACACCCAGTGCTCTTCCCCACAAGTGCCCTCCTCCATCACCACCACCCCTTTCCCCCCTCCCCCTTCAACTCTCAGTTCGTTTTCAGTATTCAATAGTCTCTCAAGTTTTGCGTCCCTCTCTCTCCCCAACTCTCTTTCCCTCTTCCCCTCCCCCTGGTCCTCCATTAGGTTTCTCCTGTTCTCCTGTTAGACCTATGAGTGCAAACATATGGTATCTGTCCTTCTCCGCCTGACTTATTTCACTCAGCATGACACCCTCAAGGTCCATCCACTTTCCTACAAATGGCCATATTTCATTCTTTCTCATTGCCATGTAGTACTCCATTGTGTATATATACCACATGTTCTTGATCCATCCATCAGG